>NW_012150730.1:355370-365529 GCF_000956105.1 Propithecus coquereli
CAAGGAAACATTTTCCCCTAGAGCCTCCCAGAGAAACCAGCCCTGCCAACACCTTGAGTTTAGCACTTCTGCATTCTAGAACTGTAAGGTAATAAATGTGTGTTGTTTTAGGGTGCCAACAACAAACAGGGAACCAGTACAACTTCACTTCATCGTCAGTACCTGGCCAACAGCAGGTGCTCAATAAATATTTGTTGACATGTTTGAGGACAGGGCACTTGGTATCAAAATAAGAGGAGGCCAGGCGCAGTGGTTCATGCCTGTAGTTTAGCACTCTGGGTGGCCGAGACAGGAGGATCACTTGCACTCAGGAGTTTGAGACCAGCCTGAGCAAGAGGAGACCCCGTCTCTACTAAAAATAGAAAGAATTAGCTAGGCGTGGTGGCAAGCCCCTGTAGTCCCAGCTGCTGGGGAGGCTGAGGCAGGAGGATCACTGGAGCCCAGGAGTTTGAGGTTACAGTGAGCTATGATGATGCCTCTGCACTCTAGCCTGGGTGACAGAGTGAGACTCTGTCTCCAAAAATAAAAAGAGGAGAATCAGGGGACTTGCCGAGGTAGGTTGCTAGAATCCTAACTGAGTAACATGAGGTGTTGGGGACCTGTCCCCACTCCTTTTTTCCCCCCAACCTCTCAGAGCTGTTTGGTTTTCTTTTAGTCTGGGAGCCTAGACAAGAAGGCCAAGCATCACCCAAGGAGCAGGGCCTTCTTGAAGAGGCGCCAGCCCGTGTCATGGAAAGAGAAGGATTCCTTAGCGATGCTCCTTGTCCCTCTGTGTTAGGGGAAAACTGGGAGTCTGAAGGCCAGGACCAGGCACTCAGGAAGGACCAGAATAACTTGAAGCAGCTGGAATTTGGCCTCAAGGAAGCGCCAATTGAAGGTGAAGGCTGTGAAACTCTCAGACTTGGGGAAAACTGTGTCCTAAGTTCAAACCCAAATCCATTCCCAGAGATTTCTAGGAAAGACACTTTCTGTACTTACGACTCACAGGTTACAAACTCGAAACATAACTCAAGCTTAGTCGATCAGCAGACAGCGTCCCCAGGAAAACAGCTGTGTGAAAACAGTGACTGCCTCAAAGCTTCCAGTCAGGCTGTTCCAGTTACAGAACTTGCAAGAAACCAGGTGCAGGATAAACCCTACAAATGCACTGACTGTGGGAAGTCGTTTAACCATAACGCACACCTCACGGTGCACAAGAGGATTCACACAGGAGAGAGGCCTTACATGTGCAAAGAGTGTGGGAAAGCCTTCAGCCAGAACTCCTCCCTTGTTCAACACGAGCGAATCCACACGGGAGACAAGCCGTATAAGTGTGCCGAATGCGGGAAATCCTTCTGCCATAGCACACACCTCACCGTGCACCGGAGGATTCACACAGGGGAGAAACCCTACGAGTGTCAGGACTGTGGGAGGGCCTTCAACCAGAATTCATCGCTGGGCCGGCACAAGAGGACGCACACTGGAGAGAAGCCGTACACCTGCAGCGTGTGCGGGAAATCCTTCTCTCGGACCACCTGCCTTTTCCTGCACCTGAGAACTCACACCGAGGAGAGGCCCTATGAGTGTAACCACTGCGGGAAGGGCTTCAGGCACAGCTCGTCCCTGGCCCAGCATCAGCGGAAGCACGCCGGGGAGAAGCCCTTTGAGTGCCGCCAAAGGCTGGTCTTCGAGCAGACGCCAGCTTTGATGAAGCACGAATGGGCGGAAGCCCTTGGCTGCGACCCACCTTTGAGTCAAGATGAGAGGACTCACCAGAGTGACAGGCCCTTTAAGTGTAATCAGTGTGGGAAGTGTTTCATTCAGAGCTCACACCTCATCCGGCACCAGGTAACTCACACCAGGGAGGAGGAGCCCCGTGGGCGTAGCCGACGGCGGGAACAGTCCTTTGGCCGGAGCTCACACCTTGTCCGGCATCAGCACTTGAATTCCAGGGAGAACTCTGCAGGCGGGGCAAAGGCAAGACAGCCAGAAAACAGGGCTCTGGCCTTGTTTGACATCCACGAAATCATGCAAGAGAAAAACCCCGTGCATGTTATTGGGGTGGAAGAGCCCTCTGTGGGTGCTTCCATGTTATTTGACATCAGAGAATCCACATAGGAGACAAACTCTGCTGATGACTTTTAACCACAGGTACAAAAATGTGGTCAGTCCGCATGGTGGAATCATGGCAAGAGGGGCTAGGAGTGGAAATATTGATGATGACCTCTGACTTTTTGTGGAAATGGTGCTTCCCAAACACCTGAGGTTGGTGGTTCCCAAATCTATCAAACGAAGTGCACCCTTTAACAACAGATATTTTGTAATGTTCCCTCTGTTACTCTAAAATGAGTTAACAAGTAATAAAACCTACTCACGTGTGTAATGTCAAAAAAATCAACATACAGCCCACTTTGTACAGGATAATTAAAGTGAAAGTAATTTATGGTAGAGTAATGTGATAGAGTAATGTGTGCCGAGTCTGTGCGGTGTCTCACCTGGTCATCGTGTGGGCCCAGTTATACCAGGAGACCTGGGGCAATAGTCTGTTGCTCATGGACTGGTGCAGGGTGTGGTGTTAGCCAGGAAGTACCATGATGGACACTTCTGTATGGGATTTAATTTTACAATGTAGTGACTAACTGTTGGATAAGTTTTGAAGAAAACAAAATGTCATCACATTTCTGGAAAATTCTTTGTAAATTCCAAGCATGCAGCAATTGTGTTTATGTGTGGAGTTGATTTTCTATACTGCAAACAGATTGTTTCACACCTGTGTCCACGGTCCACTGGGGCCAGCTTTGCGCTTCGTAGTCGTTGCAATATGCTTGGCTCCTGCCCTCATTTCAGCCACGCACAACTCCGAATCATGTGACGGGGACGCCCCCATCTAATTTCACTACATTCTGTGGTTGGTGAGGGCAGTGTCACAAGTCCTTCCGAAAACCATGGCCTCAGAATGAGCCAGAGGTTCTCAGTTGGGTGGCCTTTGCCCCCAGGGAACATTTGATGATGTCTGGAGATGTTTTTGTTGGAAGTGACTGGGGGAAGGGTGCCATTGGCATCCGATGAGCAGAGGCCGGGGATGCTGCTCAGCATCCTGCAGTGCCCAGGACTGCTCAGCAAAGAATTATCTAGCCCCCGAAGTCGACAGTACCAAGGTGGAGAAGCCCTGGCATAAACCCAGCCCAGCAATGTAGCCAGTGTTTTCTAAACTCTGAAAATTGATTAATCAGGGCTGTACTAACAAATACAAGTTTGATTTTAACAAATGGTGTCATCAGCTAGCTTATACATGATAGAGTTTTTAGTAAATCTTGCAGCATTCATCATAGGAAGAAAGGAAGAGAATCTACTTGTTTTTCCGAATAATCTTTTAGCATTTACTGTGGACATTTTAAAACATGAATAATATATTTTCACTGGTATCCCCACCCCTCTCCTGCCACTGGATTATTTTCACATCAGTCCCAGAAATCATATTATTTCATCCATATTTCATCTCTAAAAGGCAGGACTTTTTATATAACCATGTTGGTCCATAGGGACAAAACCATTCTCATAATCGTACTGAGCCATCATTTGCCTTTTCTGCTGTGCAGTGGTGGTGCGAAAGCCGCGGTGGGTAGAGCTGCCAAGCCTGAGTCCAATCGGGGCGGTGGCCCCAAGGTTCTTTGTATTTTTCCTCACCGGGCACTGCAGTAAAGAAAAAAAAGTGCTCATTTTACTTAATGTCTGTGATGAAACAGGAAAAATTATTAATTTTGTTAAATCTTAAGTAGAATTACATTGACATCATCACATATTGTCAAATATCTTGTGTTCAGCTGTTCCTGATTGCCTCATAAATTTGTTTTCTATTTGTTATGCTGTAATTATGATCAAAACAAGATCTACACGGTACATTTGGTTACTTTGCTTTCTTAAGTCTCCTTTAATCCCACTCTTTTCTAGTCTTGTATTCGTTGAAGCAAACAAAAACAGAATAACCTAAATTTTGTCCCCACCCCGAGCCTGCCCATTCCACTCTGCTGAGGGGCCTCATGGGGTCGTGTGACTCCTGCTGTTCTCAGAGCGTCTCTGCCACCTTGCTAGGGCCTCTGCCAGAGGACCATTGGAAGACCTTTCTTCCAACTGTTAGTGCCAGGAAAAGCCAGACTTTCATTCCCATTTTTATGTGAAGCAGGATATTCTAACGTGACCACTTTAGTGTCCGTAGTGGGAAGCTCCACCTTCACCGTCATACTGCTTTCCTCCAGATTTTCTCCCGAGGAAAGCAAGGGTTTCTGACCTTTGTCCATGCTGTTCTTGACACAGAAAGAACACTGCATCAAGGTGTTGGTCCTTGGTGTCTCATAGCACAAGGGATGTAAAAACCAAGGATTTAAACCTGCCTATTTTCTAACGTAACACGAAACAAATCATCGACTGTCCCTAAGCCGTAGCTACAGCCAAATACCGGTTCCACTGACACACTCGGTCATAGCTGCGGCCGTGCAGAACATCACCAGGCCTTTCCTTGGGTATTCCCATTACAGTTGCATCCTGATGAAGTTAGACACCATCAACATCAAAAATTGGAAGGAAGGAAAACTGATCACAGTACGTCTCAACGTGTAAAAATTGCTTCCTAAAAATAAACTGCAGAAGAAATGTTGGCTCAGCAGGGTATAGAGTTGAATGGAAGAGTGATCTTTCTGGGGAAACACAGCAGCAGTTCTGATAACCCTGTCAGAATGGTTGAGCATCAGAACTCACTGTTATCTGAACTTCCCGTGTCATTTTCGTTCTTTGGATGTGGGGAGTTTTCCTCAGAGCAGAGCTGGCTCCCAGGACGCTCAGAGCCAGCGTCGTGATTCATCTCCAGGGGTTCTACAAAACCCTGTCAACGGCCTGGGTTTGTGTCTCTGCACTTCCCTTCTCCTCTGGGTGGTCCTCAGGTACTTCGCTTGTCAGTTCTCACCTTGGCCTGCGCCCCCTCCATTCCATTCTTAGCAGGTGATATTCCCTTTGTATAGCTAAGACAAGGTGCATCTTCAGACAGTGCTGCATAATAGTTCTGTGAGGTAGTACCATTCTACAGATCAGGAAAATTAGGCACAGGACAAAAGTTAGTAGTAACTAAAACAAGTAATCAGCCCAAGGTTGCACAGCTAGGAGGTGGTAGAGCTGGAATTTGTTGTCAGCACCCAGCTGACAGTGGCTTAAACCAGTTAGGCTTTGAAGGCTGTCTTTTTGGTGGCTCAGGTAGGTCAGAGCCAGTGTTTTCTGTGGTTCTCTCAACCTTTCCCTCACAGTCACGGGGAGACTGCATTGGCTCCGGCCATTGCATCTGCAGTCAAGACTGGAAAAAGATGGGGAAGGGCAGGCCCACACTCATCTCTCCAGTGATGTTTCAAAGAAAAGGCTCTTCCAGAAGCCTCTGGCACATGCCCACATATGTCTCTGGTCAGGGCTGGGTCACAGGGCCAACCCTGATGACAAGGGGGATTGGCTTTCTAACCTCCGTGACGCAGACGGGTAGGAGAGAAGGGTCTCAGGAAGTGGGTGATGGATAGGCAGCAGCAGCATTTGCCATCTTTCTCCTTCAGTCTCTTGGAAGAACCACCTTTGCTCCCCATTTCCTTCGCCCCAGCTCACACCTCGGCCCCTCTGTCTGCCCCTGAGGCTTCACAGAAACCGCCGCGGCCACGGTTGCATGCCGCCACCTCCCGGCATCGTCTGTCTCCATCTCCAGGACCGTCGAGCCTGCTGACCTCCTTGCAAGGCTCCATCTTGCATTCTGGGACTCCTTCCGACTCTTCAGGGACTTCTCATCCTCCCCTCACCCTTCCTAAATGTCGAGGTCCCTGGGGTGTTGACCTGGGTACCCATCTTGTGCTCCAGGGCCTCCCCGGGTGTCCTCCACCCCCTGGCTTTGTGCTCTTCACTCCGAAGTCAGAGTCTGGCGCTTCTGAGTTCTGAGCTTCAGGGCCAGACGGCAGCTGTCTGCTTCTGGGCACCTCCGCCTAGATGTGCCATAAGCTCCCCCAACCAGCATACCCAAAACAAAACTCGTTTTCCCATCCAAACCAGTCTTTCCTCTCCTGGTCCCTTTCATGGGGGCTATTGCCACCTGCCATCTCGTCACTAAGGCCAGAAAATTAGTCTTCCTTGACCTCTCTCCTTCCTGGCTCCATGGGGAGTCAGAGGTGCTATTGATTTTGCCATGGAAACATCTCTGATCTGCTCACTTCATTCCATCCCCACCGTCACCACCCTGAGGGGAAGCGACATGCTACCCAGTGGCCCAGCCAGAATGTGTACAGATAGCCCGAGACTAGAGCCCCACTTGACCGTTCCTCCTTTCTGCCCCACCAGCAGTTGGGGTGCAGACTTGAGAATCCAGACAGACGTGCTCCTCCGCTCTGGGAAGGAAGGCCCAGCAAATAACGTCTTGGTTCTAGGCAGCTCTGGAAGCCAGGCCTGCGATTGCCTCATTCCTTCCACCTTGGACCCCAAACAGCAGATCCTGAAGGGATCGTGTTTTGATATTTCTCAGCGTGAACGCACTTGGCTGAGGTTGTAGCAGCCCCACCGAGTAAACCGGGGCCAAACACATTAAGTAGAAGGAACAAGCGGTGGCGATCTTTGTGTATTTTCCATTTCTCATTTCAATTCACGTTTTCTAGGCATAATGTTCCTACGGGTTTCCTTGTAGATATTTTGAAACAGATAAGAAACTCAGGGGAAATTATGTAACTAGGGAAAATACATAATTTTTTCTGTTTATAAAAGTCATGCAAGTTCTTTGTAGCAAAACTTAGAAAATGCACAAAAGTAAAAAAAAAAGCATGAAAACTTACATAAAATTTGTTTCCTCTTCAGCCATCCTTAGATGGCAATTACCATTGAGATTTTGCTAATTTTCCTTGCAACTTTTTCTTAAATTATACGTATGTATACACATACATATAGTGTACACTAAATCTTATAAACACACAGGCATATATATGTGTATAGTTAACTTGCATTTAGAAATTTGGGATCCCGGCCAGGCACGGTGGCTCATGCCTGTAATCCTAGCATCTGGGAGGCCGAGGCAGGAGGATCACTTGAGTTCAAAAGTTTGAGACCATCCCGAGCAAGAGCAAGACCCCATCTCTACAAAAAATAGAAAAATTAGCCGGGCATGGTGGTCCTGACCTGTAGTCCCAGCTACTTGGGAGGCTGAGGCAGGAGGATCGCTTGAGCCCAGGAGTTTGAGGCTGCTGTGAGCTGCGATGATGCCACTGCACTCTACCTGGGGTGACAGAGCAAGACTGTCTCAAAAAAAAATGAGGGATCCCTTCTAGTTCTCTTGTAGCGTGCTTCTTACTGTCTTTTGAGGATTTTCTCTATGAATTTCATGTAGCTTTTAAAATTTCATGAGGATTGTAACAATGCACCCTCCACCCAGTATTTTGCCAGCTTTGAGCTTTCTCAATGAGGATGTGGTGAGGGGAGGGGAGGGTTCCTATACATTTCCGGTGGGTGTATGAATTGGTAACAAGTTCTGTGGAGGGTAGTTTATCAGTTGCTATCTAAATTACAAATATATAAACCTTTGTCTCAGCAAAACCTGCTGGGAATGAACCCTACAGATATATTTGTATGTGTACAGACTGTACTTGGTTTTCTTCATTATGCTATCGATTTTAAAAGTAAAAATTGGGAAATAACCTCTATCCACCATGGGGAAATGGCTAAGTAATTTATGGTGGAATGGAGACCACAGCCTTAAAATGCAGACTGACTTTATATACAGGTTGAGTGTCCCTTATCTGAAGTGCTTGAGACCAGAAGTGTTTTGGATTTCATATTTTTGGATTAGGGATGCTCAGTTGTACTAATGTGAGAAAGAGCTCCAAGATACATTAAATGGGAAAAAAGCAAGGTGTAACACTGTATAGTATGTTTCCATTTGTGTAAAGAGGAAGCATTTCCTTATACATACACACACACACACAATCTCTGAAAGGGTAAAAAGTAAACAAGCATACTGGTTGCCCTTGGGGAGAAGAATTGGGACAGTGATGAGGAATAATTTTCATGCTATATCTTTTTATATTTTTGGAATTTTGAAACATGCAAAAGTATTACCAGTTCAAAAAATAAATTTAAATTTAAAATCTCAACTCTTTCAAATTAAAGTAAGTTTGATCATTTGTTTCATTGTTTACTGTCTGCCTGTCCCTACCAGAATGTCCACATGAGTAGAGACACTGTGTGTCTTAGTCATACCTGTTTTATTTATGCTTATGTGTGTATGTGCTCAGTTAATGGAACCAGTTGAGTGTAAAACAGCTTAAACTCCTTGATGACACCAAAGATGTAAGATTAGATAAAGTTTCCTGGAAGGTGGTTGTAGTGCACACATAAATTTCCAAGTTACCTGATTAAATTCCCTGTATCAGTCAGCCCAAATTATGAGAACCCCCTACATACAACTTGGGGCCAACAGCCTAGTGCTCCGTTTCCGATGGTATCTGTGCCTATCCTCCGAGGCATTCTAGTTGTTTCTAAAGTGTGGTAACTGGGAAGAAATCTGCATCCAGTCTGAAAAGCAGTCTCTTGTAAGAAGATCCAAGGTGAACATATTCCAGAATGCACTGTCCAATATGGTACAACTATTTAGGTATAATTTAAATTAATTAAAATTAAATATGAAATTCAGTACCTCATTCACTAGCCACATTTCAACTCTTCACTAGTTACATTTCCATCATTAAAGGTAGGTGGCTGAGAGGACTTTTTGAATTCCACCTTGAGATTATCTGACTGTAGCTGGAATACAGAAGGCTGACCCAGGTCAGCTTGGACATTTGGAGTCTTCCCCACCAGGTCACACAGGTCTGCTGCATATGGATGGAATTTTCATGTCCCACAATGTAACCAAGAACATCCCTTAATTAAAGAAGATGTTTTGCATCACACAGGGCTACACATTATTCTTATTATTATTCATTATTATTATTATTATTCACTGGGGAGTCACGGCCATACAGAAAAAGGAATATAGAGGGACGTTCGCTTCATGTGTTTATAGTTGCTCAATTTCCAGGTAAATGGGGGGAAGGAAGGATAAAGAAGTGGTAAATTTATACAATGGAAAACTAGCCTTTAATTTTTTTTTTTAATGTTTAATGACATGGAGAAATGTTCAGGGTCAGTGGAAGAAAACAGAAGTGAGTAAAATCTGATTATGATTTTTTATACTTTATATGGTTAAATCTAAATTGGATACATGAAAAATGTCGAGATCATTTTAAAAAACAGCAACCGAGGATCCATTGAAGCCAACACGAAATGGGACAGCAGAGTGCAATCCGTAGTTTTTAATTTGTGCTTAAGTAAAAGATAAAAGCTACATTAAACGTTATTGAGAGAACTGGAGAAATTAGCATATAGACTGGATTAGGTTTCAACGTCGTTTCTTGGGTGGGTGGAAGAATGTACGTGTTCTTTGGGGACATCTGCTGAAGGATATACAAGGTGCAGGATAAAAAACAAATCCCGAAACTATGTGCTTTATATCTATGTGCGTCCGTGTGCGTAGGGAGAGAAAACAGTGCCTACGCTGTATATTTAAAAGAACACACAAAACTACGCGTGTCTAACGACAGGTTCCCACGCCCCGCGGCTCCCGCGCGCTCTCGCCGGAGCCGCCGCCTTGTGCACTCCATTTCCCAGAAGGCCTTTCACCCCGGGCCAGGTCGCGTCCAGGCACGCGGTGCGCAGGGCCTTCTGGGAGGCGAAGTCCTGAGGAGGCGCCGCTGACCGGCGGAAGTGCGCGCCGGAAGTGCGGGCCGCGGGCGTGCGCGGCGCGACTGGGCGCGCGGACTGTCGCGCTGTCTGACTCTGAGGACGCTGTGGCAGCGGCGTGTCCGCGGTTCTCGTGGAGCAGCGAGTGTGACTGTGAGGGACGGAGAGGCGCCCGCGGCCGAGCGTGCACGTAGTGACTGGAGTGACCAAGTGGGCGGGCGGAGCCCGTGAGGGCAACGTGGACCCGGGGACGGCCAGGCCGTGGGAGCGGGGCGAGGGGACAGGTGCGCGTGCGCTTTTGGGGTGTGGGGGGCGCGACCTCGGGCCTGTGTCTCAGGCAAGGGTCACCGCGCCTGCGTCGGTGTGGTGGGGGTGTCCTGCAGGTGTGACGCCAGGTGTG
>NW_012150730.1:365989-367816 GCF_000956105.1 Propithecus coquereli
GGCCTTTTTGTTCCTTTTTGTGGCTGAATAATACTCCATGGTATGAATAGACCAGTTTGTTTACCCGTTCATCAGTCGATGGACATTTGGGTTGATTTCAGCTCTTGTGATATTATAAGTGATGCAGCTGTGAACATTCACGTACAGGTGTGTGTTTGCGTGGTGGGTTGATTTGTTTGTTTTTGTAGAGACAGGGTTTCACTATTACCAGGCTGGCCTCGAACTCCTGGGGTCAAGCGATCCTCCCACCTTGCCTCCCAGAGTGTAAGGATTACAGGTGCGAGCCACTGTGCCTAGCCTGAACACGTGTCTTTAATTTGAGAGGAGGAGGCCATGGTGCACCGAGGTTGTGAAAAGCCTAGCCTGGATGTATCTGTGTGTCTGTCCCAGGAGCACGTGTGTGCCTGGCTGTGACCACACCTGCTGCTTGCTGCCTGTGCTCATCATACTTCATTTTCCAGAATTCCAGGCCTGGGCCCCCAAAGTAAAAGCCAGGAGCTCAGAGCCCCACCGCTGTGTATGAGTAGAGGGAAGGAGGCAGTGACTCTGGAAATAGGGACCTGTCTCTGCAAGAATCACCAGCAAGCTGGGACCTCTGCTCAGAACTGAAACCAGAGGTCCTGCCTACCCGGTAGCTGCTGGGGCCAAGCAGCCTGGAGATGCAGCAAAGGGTCAGGTGATGGAACCAGAGTTGCCAGGTGAGGTGGATAGTGGGGTAGCGGTCACTCTGGAACAGGTGGCGGACACAGGGCTAGATGCTTTCAGAAACCACATCTCCCTCTAAAACACCCCGCTCCTGCTGCCTTCCCTCCACTGCCCTGCCTTCCGTAGCCTGGTCCAGGCCACCTCCTAATGGGATTCCTGCCTCCTGTTGCCTGCTCCATTGGTCTCCATACAGCACTGGTGGGGGTGGGGGTGTCTTTTAACCTGACTGGGCCACCCCTTGCTCTAAACCCTTCCTTGCTGCCCAGGCCATCGGAGCATGGTTGGCAAGCTCTTCCTGTAAAACACTAGACAGCAAATGTTTTCGGCTTTGCAGTCCCAGAGGCAAAACAAGGATGTTATGTAGGCACTTATTTAACAAGAGAGAACACACATGTCCTCATCTTATTTTTTATTCGTAAATTCTCAAACTTAATTGATAGATGCTGAAATCTGAGTTTATAATAGTGATAATAACATTATTATTCTTTTAGTTATTTTTGCCCTCCCAGTCTCTTAAAAAATGTAAAAGCCATTCTTAGCTCACAGGCTGTACAAAAGCAGGCAGTGGACCAGAGTTTGCTGACCCCTGATTTGAAACAAATTCAGACTCCTTCCCATGCCTTCCAGGCCCCGTGTGACCTGATTTCTGCATTTCCAGACCTCACCTAAGGCTCTCCCTCTGCCTGTCATGCTTCCATTCTGGCCACTCGGTGGAGTATAAGCTCAGCTGTCTTCTCAGAGGCCCTCCCTGGCCACCTCATCCAAAATAGGTCCCACACACATTCACATTATGTACCTATGACATTTGAAGAATTTATGCTTGTTCCTTCATCATAGACTGTGAGTTTCAAGATGTGGTGCCCAGCCCATGAAGTATTTGTTAAATGAATGAACAAAATACCTTCCATAGCAGGTACTGTTATCGTATTTTACAGATAGGAAACAGACCCCAAGGAAGGAGAGGAGCCTAGAATCACAGCAGAAGGTGGTGAAGGTTTTTTTGTTTTTTTTTTTGAGACAGAGTCTCACTTTGTTGCCCTGGCTAGAGTGCCGTGGCATCAGCCTAGCTCACAGCAACCTCAGACTCCTGGGCTCAAGCGATCCTCCTGCCTCAGCCTCCCG
>NW_012150730.1:367866-398170 GCF_000956105.1 Propithecus coquereli
AAATCTGAGTTTATAATAGTGATAATAACATTATTATTCTTTTAGTTATTTTTGCCCTCCCAGTCTCTTAAAAAATGTAAAAGCCATTCTTAGCTTACGGGCTGTACAAAAGCAGGCAGTGAACCAGAGTTTGCTGACCTTTGATTTGAAACAAATTCAGACTCCTTCCCATGCCTTCCAGGCCCCTTGTGACCTGATTTCTGCATTTCCAGACCTCACCTAAGGCTCTCCCTCTGCCTGTCATGCTTCCGTTCTGGCCACTCGGTGGAGTATAAGCTCAGCCGTCTTCTCAGAGGCCCTCCCTGGCCACCTCATTCAAAATAGGTCCCACACACATTCACATTATGTACCTATGACATTTGAAGAGTTTATGCTTGTTCCTTCATCATAGACTGTGAGTTTCATGATGTGGTGCCCAGCCCATGAAGTATTTGTTAAATGAATGAACAAAATACCTTCCATAGCAGGTACTGTTATCATATTTTACAGATAGGAAACAGACCCCAAGGAAGGAGAGGAGCCTAGAATCACAGCAGAAAGTGGTGAAAGTTTAATGCTAAGTCCAACAGACTCACATATTATCCACGACACTTGCTGTTCCCAGGTTAGGAGCGAGATGGGGAGGAAGGTGTGGGTACTGGGCAAATCAGGGCTGCAAGAGTCTATTCAATACCCTTGCCTCTGCGGGAAGAAACCAAAGACCCTGAGTCAGCCCTTCCTTCAGAACCTGAATTCAGGACAGCCGGGACTATTGATTTTTGTCTCTATAGAACAGGGGTCCCCAACCTATGGTAGGTTGTATAATTATTTCCTTACATATTACATTGTAACAATAACAGAAATAAAGTACACGATAAGTGTAATGAGCTTGAATCATCCAGAAACTGTACCCACTCCCCTGGTCCGTGGGAAAATTGTCTTCCATGAAAACGGTCCCTGGTGCCAAAAGGTTGGGGACCGCTGCTTTAGAGCACTCGCCTACCTGGTAGCTCACGTCGTCCCCACAGAGGCTGCCTGTGGCTGCTGTGCATGAACCGCGATAGCATGGAGCTGAGCCCACAGGCTGTTACAAGGCACGTAATTCATTTTGTGTGAAGTTCAAGAATAGGCAACACTTGTGGGTGACGTCAGGAATCCCAGCAGTAGTCTCTGGGCTGGGGTGCCTTGCCTGGAAGGGCCACTGTGGGGGAGCTATCCGTGGTGCTGAAATGCCCCAGCCCTGAGCTGTACAATCTGGTAGCTATGATTCGTTAAATTCGCCCATGCCCCTCCTGGCCTTTGCATTTGCGTTCCATCTACCTGAAATGTACTCCCCGAGTTGTTCCCTCTATTCAGGACCCAGCTGAGATGCCAACTCCTCAGAGAACTGACCGTTTCTTTCTTTACCGTCTGCCTCCCCCACAATAATACCAGCTGCACGAAGGCAGGCCATGCCTGTCCTTGCCAGTGCAGTATCCAATCTGGAACAGTGCTGGCTGCCTGTAGTGAAAGAAAGATACGAAATGCTCGTTCCGGCTGCTGGCAGCCTCAGGGCAAGGTCTGAGAAACCACAGGGACGTGGCCAGAGACAGGCCAGTGAGCACCACCAGCTCCCACAGGCAACCACACAAGCCCCCGAACAAGGCCTTGCCCACACAACGCCACCGTCCTCCGTGTCCCGGGCCAGAGTCTCCTGCTCAGTGTCCCGCCCACACACACACACACACACACACACACACACACACACACATATATACACAGAAGACATATTCTCACACGCAGTCCAGGCATACATGTGTCACACAATCACAGTCACAGTCACTGTAACATCACACACAATCTGGGAACTTCAAACTGTGTCAGGTCCTCCCCGTCACCTCCAAGCCTCTGTCTCACAGGCACCGTCATAGACGGGGCAGTCACAGCTGCAGGACTATCACGGCGACTAGTCCACAGATTGCACATAGTTAAACACAGAGCTGACCATGCACGGAAGTACAGAGAGTGGCACACACAGGCAGACCCCCCGTTCACATTCCCTTACACACGTGATGTGGCATTTTTATGTGTGGTTACGGTGAGTCACACAGAGCTACACACGTCGCACACCCCTCACACAATCACTCACACCCCTTAGCCCTCACACCAGCACCCTCAGCCTGCACCTCCACGCACCACGCACAGTCCTGCTTCTCGCGCACTCCAAGACCGCACCTCCACTCATCTCTACCTCGGCCGTATGCCGTCTGGGCCGCGTCCCCATGGACTACAACTCCCAGCGTGCCCTGCTGGCTCAAGATGGTGGGGTCTCGGCGCTGCGCCTTGTGGGAATTGTAGTCCAGGTAGAGCCGTGGGGCTGCGGCGCGGGGCGTGCTGGGAGTTGTGGTCCCGGTGAGCGGCCGCGCGGGCGAGCGCGTCACTGCAGGCGCCTCCGGAAGGGTCCACTAGCCGCGCTGGTGAGCGTTTGTGTGGGGTCCCCGTCCTGATCGCGACCAGAGGGGAACAGCGCAGGCCGCGAAGCCGCGAGCGCCAAGGGCGGCACAAGCAAGATGTGCGGGACCGACGGACGGACTGTGAGCGCGGGACCGACACACCGGTGGTGGGACGGACCGACCAGTTGTATAGCAGGTGTCCGAGGGGTTGTGCTTGTGTATCCGGCACCTCGCGAGTGCGTGTATCTGCCTGGCGGGTCGAGGATGTGAGGCTGAGCGACAGGTTGGGATCGTCCGATACGTTGCGCGCCTGGGTGCATTCTGGAGTCTGCGCCTGAGACCGCAGGTGCGTTCACAAGGACGGAGGTAGCCGGAGGGGCCGAAATCGGGTGCTCCACGGAGAGTTTACCAACATGTGACAGGATTTGTGCTTTGCCGTGACTGCAGCTGAAATCGGGTGACCAGCGGTCACCCCGCCGCGTTTGTGGGTCTGTCCCCCGGTGTGGGCTTAAGCGCGGCGGGGGCCGCGGAACCGTGCACGTGCTGCGTGCTCTCCGCCTGCCGGGCCTGCGCCGGATGCTCGTCGTGAGCCACCTCAGGCGCCCTCACGGCAGCGCCCCGCGGCGGGCAGCGCCTCAGGCCGGTGTCAGCCGGGGAGGGAGGGAACGGACCGCTCTGCTGGCGGGTTGAGCAGCCCTGGCGGGGGCCTGCGCCTGACGCGAGCCGCGCGCTGGCGCGGGCTGGGGCGGCTGAGGAGGGCTCGCGTGCACGTGTTCCGAGACCGCCTTCGCACCGGTACCCCGAGTGCCGCGGCGGGTGGAGGCGGTCGCTGCGTTCGCTGTTGCTCCTGCCTCCCTGGCGCCTCCTCCCCGTCCCCGAACAATTCCGGACACTTCGTGGGTGATCGTACCCAGCCCTCCTGGTCCCTTCTTTGCTCGGTGCCCCTGGGCATTGTGACCTCTCAGCACGCCCGGCCTCTCCGGGGAAACGGAAGTGTGGAGCGCCGAGGCGGGGACACAGACCTAGGGCACTTGGGGAAAGGACTTGCCTGCGACCAGGTGTCTGGGGAGGCTCCTGAAGGAGGTAACAGCCGAGGTGAGGCCTAGAGACCCAGGGAAGTTAGTCAGGTGCAAAGGGGGATTTCGGGACAAGAGAAAAACGGGGGCGAAGGCTGAGGTACGCGGGTAACGGCAAGGGCGAGGCCACGAGAGGCCCGAGTGAGCTGACGGTGGAGTTAAAGGGCTGGAACACGTCTTCGGTAGCGGTTTCTTGCCGTCATTGAAAGGTTTCAGGATCGGGGTCTTGTTTGACCAGCGCTCCCTCCTCCCTGTGCCCGAGGCCCTGGTTTCTCAGGCGTCCTGCATCTCTGTCCAGGCTGGCTTCCCTGAGCCGTGGCACCAAGCAAGTGAGTGTCTGGGCTGACAGTTAAGGGAAGAAGAAGGAGAAGAGCTGTGAATATTTATAACTTGTGGGGATCGTGGATGGGGAGAGGGAGAGGCCAAGTCCTTGAATAAAAGGTAGCACGTGGGCCGGGCGCGGTGGCTCACGCCTGTGATCCTAGCTCTCTGGGAGGCGGAGGCGGGAGGATTGTTTGAGCTCAGGAGTTTGAGATCAGCCTAAGCAAGAGTGAGACCCCGTCTCTACTAAAATTAGAAAAATTAGCCGGGCATCGTGGCATGTGCCTGTAGTCCCAGCTACTTGGGAGGCTGAGGCAGGAGGATCCCTTGAGACCAGGAGTTCGAGGCTCCGGTGAGATATGATCACACCACTGCACTCCAGCCTGGGCAACAGAGTGACGCTCTGTCTGAAAAAAAAAAAAGACATTTTGATAGAAAGAAAGCGAGACCACATTCATTTAACTTTTTTTACAGTGTATTGTTATAATTGTTTTATTATTACTTATTGTTAATCTCTTTACTGTGCTTCATTTATAAATTAAACTTTAGCATGGATCTCTCTCTCTCTCTCTCTATATATATATATATGTGTGTGTCTATACAGTGGAATGTGATTTAGTCATGAAAAGGAGTAAAATCCTGATACACGCTACAACATGGCTGAACCCAAAAAACATGCTCAGTGAAAGAAGCCAGACACAAAAGGTCATATATTGTATGATTCTATTTATATGAAATGCCAAGAATAGGCAAATCACTAGACACAGAAAGTAGATTAGTGGTTGCCAGGGGCTGGGAGGAAGAGAAATGGGGAGTGACTGCTAATGGATTTCTTTTTAGGATGATGAAATGTTTCTGGATTTGGACTTTGGTGATGGCTGCACAACCTTGTGAATATACTAAAACCACTAAAAGGGTAAATTGTACGGTATGTGAATTTTTTATACATACATTTTTTAAAGTAGAAAAGGGAGGGGGACTTCATAACCCCACAACCCAGAGGAACCCACCACTTACAGGAAAACGTAATACTTTCCAAGGTTTTTCTGTCCTTTTTTGGGAGGGGGATGGTATATAGCAAAGACTTGTCTGAATTCTCTATATAAATTCTTATCTCAACTGTTTAACACTATAGCAAAAGCATTTTCTTGTGTCACTAAAGACTCATGAGCTTCATTTTAACTGCCACAAAAGATTCAAGTCCTGTAGATTTCATAACTTAATTTACCTACTGGTCTCTCCCTTGTCTTAGGCATTTAGCTTTGCTTTCCTTTTTAAAGTTCATTATTAATAATGTTTTAGCATTTACCTTTGTCTAATCTTCAGAAGATTTCTCTTGATCTGGCAGTTTGGACCTGGGTGTATAGTGTTACCCCCACCTCAGGAATCATCTGGAAATGTGTGGAGCGACTGGAGGAGGGGCTCACTTTTATCCTTGGGTGGGCCCTACAGTGTGAGGGACCGGCCTCAGAAGGAAGTATCGTCCCCTTCTGAATGTCAGTAGCACCCCCGTCTAGAAATGAGGCTGGATTCTGACAAGTAGAATTAATACTGAGCCAGAGGACATGGCCATTTTAAAGCTCTTACAATATATTGCCAGATTGTTTGCCAAAGATGTTTTAATTGACCACCCCCACCAGCAGTGCATGAAGCTGGCTTCGCACCAGTCCCTGTCTGCATTCAGTGCTCACAGTTCCTCTAGAGTTTGGAGAGGTCATGGTGAGAGGCAGCCCCACGTGGAGGAAAGACCACAGGACACCGGGGAGCCCACGTTTAAACCCCAGCTCTGTACCCACTGGTCAAATGACCCTGGGAACACAGTTTCCCTAACTTTTAAAATGAGCGTGGCAATACTGACTCACAGGGTGGTGGCAAGGGCTGAAAGGGTTAACAGATGCAAAAGGCTGGTGTGGCCGGCACCTAGCGGGTTCCCATTGACTTACGTCCTGTCCTGTCATGCAGTGTACCCAAACCCATCACAGTGATCTGTCGTTGTGTCTCTCTCCTTCCAGTGAGGTCATCGAGCACAAGACCCACATCTTCCTTGTCTTTGCATCCCTGAGACAGAGCTGGACATCAAGGAGGCACTGAATGGGGGTGTGTTGAACAAAATTGTTACGGATGTATGTGCTCAGCAGCACCGTAGGTACCAGAGAGAAAGCAATGAGCTAAACAAAATACCCTCCCTGAAGGTGCTGACACTGCATTTGGGGGCAAGCAGATAGTAAACAAGTAATCACGTGAGTGTATCATACACCAGGTGGCGAAGAGTAATAAAACATAAAGGGCAGGGGCACAGAGCCTCTCTGAGGCATCTTTTGTATAAAGGCCTGACTTAAATAAGGGAGAGAACACCCAACAATGACAAAATGCATGTTATGTTTTTAAACAGCTTTATTGAGATATGATTCACATACTATAAAACCCACGATTTTAAAGCATGCAATTGGGTGGTTTTTAGTATATTCACAAGGTTGTACAACCATCATCACTATCTATTATAATTCCAGAACATTTTTTATCATCCCCAAAAGAAATTCCTGTCCTCATTAGCAGCCAATCCCCATCCTCTTCTCTCTGCCATCCCCTAGCAAACACTGATTTGCTTTCTGTTTCTGTGGATTTGCCTATTCTGGACATTACATATCAATGGAACCACATAACATGTGGTCTTTTGTGTCTGGATTCTTTTCCTTAGCATAATGTTTTCAAGGTTCATCCATGTTGTAGCATGAATCAGCACTTCATTTCTGTTATGGTTAATAATATTCTATTGTATGTGTATACAGCATTTTATCCATTCACCAGTCGATGGCCATTTGGATTGTTTCTGCTTTTTGGCTGTCATGACTGATGCTGTTATGAACAGTTGTGTACAAGTTTTTGTGAGGACATATATTCATTCCCTTGAGTATACACTTAGGAGTGGAATCGCTGGGTCATGTGGTAACTCTGTGTTTAACCTTTTGAGGAACTACTAGACTATTTCCCACAATGGCTATACCATCTTACATTCCCACTAGCAGTGTGTGAGGGTTCTACTTTCTCCATATTGTTACCATCCAACCAGGTTCTTTGCCCGCTACTCAAGAGGAAGCCAATACACTGAGACAGTAGGGTTTACAGCAGAGAAAGAGTTTAATTCTGCATAGTGCTAAGAGGGGAAATGGGAAGAATTTCTCAAATCCACCTCCCCGAGAATTTGGGAGACAGGGTTTTTAAGAATAGTTTGGCAGGCCAAGGATTAGGCAATTAGATTTGTCAATTGGCTAGGTTTGGGGGGAAATTATAGGGGTGTTGAAATCTTCTAGTGTTGCTTCAGTTCTTGGGGTCACAATTGCAGTTGAGTCAGTTTCTTGGTATGGGTCGCTGGTCTGAGTGGGTCAGCTAATCCACTGGAATGCGGACCTGGAAGATATTTTGGAAACTACTAGTTTTCAAAAGGGTGATGTTATCTACGGAGAGAGTTAAGAATCTTTATGACCACCAGCTATGGGACTCCAGAGTAGCAATTATGGACAGCGACTAATCATTATTATTATTTTTAGCTAGGCCTGTTCCTTCACAGTTTGGGACCCTTCCCCATTTCTGACCTTGCACCCCTTTATTGATTTGTGTAAAAGGTGATGTCAATATCCCTGCCAGCACTTGTTATCTGTCTGATTATAGCCATCCCAACAGGTGTGAAGTGATATCTTATTGTGGTTTTGATTTGCAATTCCCTGGTAGCTAGTGATGTTGAGCATCTTTTTTTGTATTTATTGGCCATTTGCGTATTTCCTCTGGGGAAAAGTCTAGTCAAATCCTTTGCTCATTTTGAAATTGGATTATTCATCTTTTTATTATGGAGTTGTTCTACATATAGGTCCTGATCAGATCTATGTTTGCAAATATTTTTTCCCATTCTTTGGGTTGCCTTTTCACTTTCTTGATGGGGTCCTTTGAATCACAAAAGTTTTTTATTTTGATGAAGTCTAGTTTATTTATTTTATCTCTTATCACTTTTCCTTTGGTGTCCTATCTAAAAAGGCTTTGCATTATTTTTTAAGTGCATGTGGAATATTAACCAAAATTAAGCACACACTGGGTCACAAACCACATCTCAGCAAATTTCAAAGGATTGAAATCCGTCATAGCATGTTTTCTGACCACAGAAGACTTAATCTAGAAACCAATACCAAAAAGGCCACTAGAAAACCTCCAATTGTTTGACAATGAAGCAGCAGAGTTATAAATAACCAATGGGTCAGGAAGAAACCATGACAGAAATTAGAAAATAAAATCTGACTGGCTTAAAAATCATAATAGAAAAAAAATGTTTTGAACTAAATGATAATAAAGATATAACATATCAAACTTGTAGTGTGCAGCTAAAGCTGTGTTTAGTGGAAAATTTATAGCCTTAAAATACATGCACTAGAAAAGAGGAAAGGGGCCAGGTGTGGTGGCTCACGCCTGTGATCCTAGCACTTTGGGAGGCCAAGGAGGGTGGATCACTTGAGCCCAGGAGTTTGAAGTTGCGGTGAGCTGTGATTGCACCACTGCACTCTAACCTAGGTGACAGAGTGAGACCCTGTCTTAAAAAAGAAACAGAAAAGAAGAAAGGCTGAAAGTCAGTTATGTTAGTATCAGTCTCAGACACTACAAAATAATGAGCAAATAAAGCGAGGGAATGACCATGCGGCCACTTGGGGAGTGTGTTTGTGAGATCGGGAGACAGACCTGGCTCTGTGGGGGAAGAGCACACCTTGAAACAGACTGGCTGCGGATTTGCCTAGGTTTATAGCTCCGCGCCCCGATAATCCTTCAGTAGCTGAGAGACTTCAGGCAAATCTTTTCCTCCTCTGTGTCTGTGTATCCATAAAATGGGAAGAAAGTTCCCAGCTCCTGATTTCGTTGTAAGTTTTAAATGAATTATTACATGCAAGCATTTAGAACAGTGCTCAGTAATGAATGGGTGCTGTCCTGACTATTATGATTGTGTCTCTGTGAGGCCTCAAGCCTGCGTTTGCCCTCCTCTGCAGGCGTGAGGCAGGGCCTTGGGTTCCGCATGATGATGAAGCCCTGACATTGCTGCAGACCCAGTTCCAAGGCTCCAGCCATCCTGTGTCTCCCCGAGTGCTGCTGCCCCATGGCCATCCCCAAGTGCTCCCTGAGTCTGGGGCCCTGGGCACAGAACGGCTTTCTTCAAGTGAAGGTGGAGGAGGAGGAGGAGGAGGCCGGCCTGTCCCAGGGCTGCGACCACGCTGCCCACCCTGAGGCTGCACGCCTGCGCTTCCGGCGCTTCCGCTATGAGGAGGCATCCGGCCCACGCGAGGCCCTGACCCGGCTCCGAGAGCTGTGTCGGCAGTGGCTGCAGCCCGAGGCGCACTCAAAGGAGCAGATGCTGGAGCTGCTGGTGCTGGAGCAGTTCCTGGGCACGCTGCCCCCTGAGACCCAGGCCTGGGTGGGGGCCCAGCGCCCCAGGAGTGGAGAGGAGGCTGCTGTGCTGGTGGAGGATCTGACTCAGGTGCTGGACAAGAGAGGTAAAGGGGAGCAAGGGGCAGGTGTTCGCAGCACGCCAGGGTGGGGCCCGCACGGGGACACGGGGGCACAGTGCTCTGGTGTGGGGCTGCTCATGCGCTCCCTCCCGCGGGTGCCTCGCCCAGACCCACACACTGTGCTAGACAGGTCCGTTTCGGTTGCAGGCAACTTAAACCCAGCTCAAGCTGGCTGAAGCAAAGAAGGGTACGGAGGCTTCAGACATGGCTACATCCAGAAGATCTGTTGGCAGCATCGGGACTCTTTCTCTCTCATTCTGTTTCTCTGTTGGGTTTTCCTATGTCAGCTTCATTCTCTTTTAGGTTCTCTCCCCACAGGGACAAAGATGGCCAGCAAGCGCAGGCTTATGTCTTACCAGCGTAGAAGCCCCAGGGCAATAACAGTAAGAAGTCCCCGGTCTGAGCTCCACTGGACCAGTTGGGATCTTGTGTTTGCCTTTGGCCACCAGATCCCAGGGACTGACA
Organism: Propithecus coquereli; assembly: GCF_000956105.1. Classification (NCBI taxonomy): domain Eukaryota; kingdom Metazoa; phylum Chordata; class Mammalia; order Primates; family Indriidae; genus Propithecus; species Propithecus coquereli. The sequence continues at coordinate 377,680 of NW_012150730.1, forward strand.
ATGAGCAAGGGGCCGTTCCCCAGAGGAAAACCTGCTTGCTGGTGCAGACGCAGGGGCTGGGAGAGACAAATACCAGGTGTCCCTGTGCACCCTTTTTGGACCCACCCCGTGCTGGCCTCCAGGATTTGCGAGAGTCAGACCCACCCCGGCTGGGGCGGGCACTGTTACTCTGGGAGACCCACACAAACACCCCAGCCCAGGAGGTCCGGTGGGATGCGGGAAGAACTCAGCCATGGGACAGTCCAGAGGCAGGGTGGGGGTCTTGTCTGAGGGGGTTTTGGCCGGGTGTTGTTGTCACAGAGCAGGGGCCAAGCCGGGCACCAAGGAGGAGGTGAGCAGGGGGCATGGGGACATGGAGTTTGGACATAGCTGAACCATCAAGGCTCGGTAGATCTTGGCCTCCTCCTGGCCATGTGACTCTCTTGTGCCTCAGTTTACTTGTGGGTAAAGTAGGGATGATAATCAAAATATCTGCCTTGGTGTTGCTGAGAGGTAGAAACAAGGCGGTACCTGCGCAGTACCTGAAGTGGAGCCTGGCACAGACTAAACACACGGTAACTAAAGCTGTCAGGGCATCTCAGCTGCCTGAGAAACAGACCCCTCTGGAAGAGGTCGATGGGGTCCTTCCCTAGGCCCCATCGGCTGTGCCCGGGCAGACGTCACAGGGGCAGGGAGAGGAAAGTGGGAGGGCCTCATCCACCCAGGCAGTCAGCAAAGGCTTCAGAGAAAGGGCAAAGTGGCGCCAAGAAGGCAAGAAAGAGCCGGCAGTCCAGGCGGAGGCAGTGGCGGGGGCACAGGCCAGGCGGTGTGACGTTTCTGGAGTAGAGGAAGAAAGGGGGAGCAGGGGAGCACGGGGCGGTCCGTGGGCCTAGAGGAGAAGATTCCAGAGCTAAAATCCTGGCGTGGCCACTGGCTGACTGTGGACTTGCATGAGTTACTCAACCACTCTGACCGATCGTGTGATCTCGCACCAGTCGCTCAACACCTTCTCTCAGCCGGGCCTGTCTCGGGTCCGCAGCGGCGTCATCGCGGTGCCTGCCTCTCAGAGTGGGTTGCAGCGAAAATGAGGCAATGAAGGTTGCCTGTTGCACGCGGAGCCTGGCACGTAATGGGAGGGGCGCCAGTGGTGAAGCGTCCGTGTCTTACGGTCAGGAAACTAAGGCCCCGACAAGGGCAGGGTTGCTCAGGGCTCCAGAGCTGGCCAGTGGCAGAGCTGGGGCTTGAGCCCAGTTTCTGCACTCCCAAGCCCACTCTGGACACGAGCAACAGTTTTTCCACCCGTCTCTCTGCCTCCTCCCGGAATCCACCCAGTCGCTGTTGCCAGATTACCTTGGCACCCATCCAGGGCAGGTCAGTGCAGGCTAACCTCTACCGCACACAGTCCCGATCCTGGCACCCCTTAGCCACCGGCCGCCTTCACAGCTCTTTAAAGGCTGGGCCTGGGCCTCCAGGGGGGTCGGGGGGCCAGGTGGGCACATCACCCATTCACCCCCAACAGCGGTTGTCTACCTGGAGTTCTGCTTGTGGGAAATTTCACAATCAGGCATCTGGATTGAGTCCCTCATTCAGCTGGTGTTCACTGAGCACCTGTGGATCCATCTGGGCTCAGAGGCAAGATACTGAACGTGGGGGGCAGAGCCTCGACCTCCCAGAGGTCAGGGCCTGCCCGAGGGGACCCCTAACAAGGATCAGTTCCACATCAGGTTTTTTTTTTTTTCCCTGACACTTGAGCCAAAATCAGGAGCCTTGAAGAATGGAGAGTTTGAGGAGGACAGAAAAACCAGAACCCATGATGTGGTTTTATCTTATTGTTTTTTTAGATGAATGTAATTGCTTGGCAGGTGATGCAGTTTTACATGTGGGAGGACAGCCCTGCGCCCTTCTGTCATCCATGATGCCAAATGAGAAACTTCCCTTTGGAAACGGGGCCCCGGGGACGGGCCCCGTCTCCCCTCACAAGGCATGACAGGGCCCTCAGCAAAGGGAGGGCGGCTTGCTGAGGCTGTGGTTTGGGTTGTTTCAGGAGGGGAGCTGGAGGCTGAGCCTAAAGAGGCAAACTGTAAGCAGAGTGATTCAGAAGAGTCGGAGCCATCACCCACGGCCACCAAAACCCTCATGGGAGGTGCTTCCCTGGGAGCCGCATTTGCTGACGCCTGTGAATCTGAGGGCAGCTCAGAGAGGCACGCAGGACCCTCAGGGGAGACCTGGACAAAATCTGTTGCCCAAGAGGTGGATTTCAGGAAAACCTCAGGGACTTACAAGGATGCCCCCGCAGACCAGCCTGGCCGTGAATCTGGTACCTTGTGGAGCAGTTCCGGTGCACGGGCAAACTTCACCTCCCGAGAGAAGACTCCTGCGGAAGAGAAGTGCGATCGGCTGGCTGGTTATGGGACAGAGCCTCCACATACACACTCGGGAAGGAAGTCCTCCAGCTGTGGCGAGTGTACGAAGCCCTTCCAGAGCGCCTCGGCCCTTGAGGCACACAAGAAGAGCCACTCTCAGAAGACACCATTTGCCTGCAGCGAGTGTGGGAAGGGCTTTAGTCGAAGCACTCACCTGGCCCAGCACCAGGTGGTCCACACGGGGGCGAAGCCCCATGCGTGTGAGGAATGCGGGAAGGCCTTCAGCCGCGTCGCCCACCTGACTCAGCACCGGAGGATTCATACCGGAGAGAAGCCCTACCGATGTGGGGAGTGTGGCAAAACCTTCAGCCGCAGCACCCACCTCGCCCAGCACCAGCGTGTGCACACGGGGGAGCGGCCCTACGCGTGCGACACGTGCGGCAAGGCCTTCGGCCAGAGCAGCCACTTGGCCCAGCACCAGCGCACCCACTCCGGGGAGAAGCCCTACGCATGCAACACGTGTGGGAGAGCCTTCGGTGATTGCTCGGCTCTGATCCGACACCTGAGAATCCACTCTGGAGAGAAGCCGTATCAGTGTCAGGTTTGCCCCAAGGCCTTTGCGCAGAGCTCCTCCCTCACGGAGCACCGGAGGATCCACACGGGAGAGAAGCCCTATAAGTGCGGTGACTGTGCGAAGGCCTTCAGCCGCAGCTCGGCCCTCGGGGCCCACCTGCGCGTCCACATGGCGGTGCCGCAGCGACTGGAAACAGCCCTCAGGGCCCAGCATCTGAGAGAAGCCCTGAGTCGGGAAAGAGCCAAGAACGGGATGGGTGACTGACGAGTCGCCGAAACAATAAGGTGCCTGAGGGCAGACGCCGGGGCTGTCTGGGGACAACGCTGCATTGAGCACCAGTGGGAGGCCCCAGTGAACATAAAGTGACTCAGGCCAGCTGGAGAAGCTTCCGGAAGGATCCTGTTGTCCTCTATTTCCCATGCACGCCTGTCCTAGAGAGAGGACAGCTGAGCTGAGGATTGATTGGTTCTCAGGGCCAGGGCAAGTGTCTTTCAGAACTCAGTGGTCCCCAGATGCTCTGGGAAGGCAGACTTCAGCTTCTTGTTCTCACACGGCTGCTCTTCTCACCTGCTCTTCTGCTGCTCGGCCTGGAAGGGACGCCTGCCATGCCACCTCTGTGCCTTGGCACCTACTGCTTCTCCTCCAACCTACTGCGTGCCCGACTCCAAGGCTTACTTATGAGACTGCCTCTCCTGCGAAGCCCTCTCCAGACCCTGCATCTCTCTGCTGGTTTCTCTGTCTTGATCAGTGACCCTTGTCCAGCAGCTGTGTCTCCCTCCCCCTCTCCTTCCACATCCCACCGGCCACCAGCCCTTTTGGTTTAACCTACAGCTCACCTCTAATTCCTCCTCTCCTTTCCCACCACTGCTCCCTGGGTGAGCCTCGGCGCCTCCTTCCTGACCCCCTCCTGCCTTCATCCCCTCTCCCACGTCCTTCTCCTGGGGGCTCTTTCTATTACCCACATCTGAGGTGTCACTCCATGGCAGAAGGCTCTCCAACACGTCACCTACCGCAGAGCTTCCTGAACGGGTACAAGGATGCCGCAATATAGGTTGCTCTGGGCCCCAAGCAACCTGTTCGGCTATCCTCATATGTGCATACGAATATTGTCCTTTTTCTGTGTGTGCAGCGATGTGAAAATGGTTTCAAAGTACTGCCCTACAGGATAAACCAGACTTCTTCACCTGATGTTCATGATCGTTCGTGACCTGGCCCTGTCTGGCCTCATCGCCCCACCTTCCACACACCAGCCATGTGGAACCTCTACGGCTCCTAAAGAAGCCATATTTTTTCCCACCTACGTGCCTTTGTGCCTGTGCCTGGAACCCTCCTTTCCTCTTTCTGACACATGTGCCTCCAAGTGAAGCCTCCTCAAGCTGCCGGAGCAGACTTCAACCTGCCCTCCTGCTTCCAGAGCACCTCACAGTCACTCTCTTGCACCTTCTACCGTGTTGTTTTACTTACTTACTCCTTGCAGAGCTCAGGGTCTGTTCTCCAAGGACACTGTGAGCTGAGAGCAGGGGCCGTGACTTACTCTCAGTATCTACCACACACAGGACTCAGCAGGCCCTGACCGATGTCTCTTGAATCAGTGTGACCGGTGCCTTCCCTGAGGCAGTCACGGGGCTCTGCCCGACATCATCCTTACACACGTTTACACGGATGTCTCCCCACCAGCTGGGGACCCTGCAAGGAAGAACAATCTGACTTCCCTGGGCCCAGCGCCCAGACAAGCCTCGCACGCAGTGGCCTCAATAAAACGTTACTGTATCGAGTCTTCCCTGTCTAGGGCCCCTGGTGTCGTAGACGCCGTGGTCGCCGGCATTCTGTCAACACTCTCTGGCCGCCTTTCACGGTCCTGCACCCTCGTCCCACTGTAGATTCCTTGTCTGTAACTAGATGTTGCGGCTTCTGTTCCTTACTGTGAGGGTGTCAGTCCTTGTGCCTCTGTTTTTCCAGTGGTCCCATCACGTATGAACCGTTTGACCTGCCATGTTGTGTACGGGTCACTGTCACTCTCTCTCCCCGTGTATCTGCCTATATTTTAGATTCATTCCCTCTGTGGCATGAGTAACAGAGCCAGAAAGACTGAGGAGAGAGATTCCTAACAGGAAGATGAGACCCAGGGAGACGGACCTTGTGGCAGTATCTCTGAGAGAGCCTCAGACACAGCCAGAGACGGCCACCCTGTGGCAGAGGTTGAGAGGCTGCGAGAAAGACGACAGACCCGGGGGGAAGCTCAGGGATGAGAGACACACATTCCCAGTAAAATGACTGGACAGGCTTCCCGGAGGCTGCAGAGAACAGAAAAGGGATGGGCCTGAAATCGGGCTGTAGAGCCCCACTCCTCCCTGGGGCTGTTTTGGGGAGCTGAGTGACTTTCCTGAGTCTCAGTGACCTCCTGTCTGTAAAGCAGCAAGACCCACCTTGTACCGTGCCTGACCCAAGGCCTGGCCCTGGCCACTGGCTCTGGCGTGCAGCCGTCCTCAACAGCAGCAGGCCTCTCTGTCCCTAAGGAGCGGAATCCCCAACCCCCTGATGCTCTGGGCATCCCCACCGCCCATTTTGGGATAAGACATGTGTCTGCCTATGTCTTCCCAGAGATGGGGGCGATCAGGGAGAAAAAAGGAATCTTTACTGAGGGTCTGTGTGTGCTGGTCATTCTGCCAAATATTTTATGAACATTGTCTCAATTCTCACACAACACTCTGAGGGTAGGACAAACATCCCTATTTTATAGAGGATGAGAAGAGTGAAGAATGTAACTGACTGGCCAAAGTCACACTGCCCCGAACTGGAAGCACTGGGATGTGCGAGCTCACCCAAATCTGCCAGCAATTTCAATAAACAACCATACTATACTCAATGAACCAAGTAAAAAGACAAATTCTAACAGATTGAATTTCTTTTAAATCCAGCCATATGTTCTTTGGAAGAGACACACTTAAAACAAGGATATGGGAAGTTGAGGGTAGAGGAATAGAAAAAACATACAAGGCAGGCATGAAGCTGAAGAAAGCCAATGGAGTTACAGTAATTTCAGGCAAAATGGACATTAAGGTAGAAAACCATTATAAGGGTCACAGAGTCATGATATTTTTACAAAAGAATCCATTAAGAAGATACAATAGTTCAAAACTAGACACATCATGTAAGCCTTATGGAACAGAATCACAACGAGAAACTGATGAAACCTTAAGTGTACTTGAAAATGCTAAGACATTCTTTATTATGATGGCCAAAAAAAATTCTTTTGGATGAAATAATGGCTGAAAACTCAAAATTTGGCAAAAGATATAAACTTACAGGTTCAGAAAGCACAATAAACCCTAACACAGCATAATATCTAAGAAATCCATGCCCAGACACATAATACACTACCGAAAACTAAAATTTTTAAAACCACTGGAGAAAAACTATGCATAACATTAAGGGGACAACACAAAAGATCATGGGTTTCTCCTCAGAAACCATGGAGGCTAGAAAGCAAAGAAACAACATTTTAAACTAAAAACAAAACAAAATATCCCCCATCAACCAAGAATTCTATATCGAATGAAATACATTTCAAGAACAAAGGCAAGGCTGGGCACAGTGGCTCACGCCTGTAATCCTAGCTCTCTGGAAGGCCAAGGCGGGCGGATTGTTTGAGCTCAGGAGTTCGAAACCAGCCTGAGCAAGAGCAAGACCTCATCTCTACTAAAAATAGAAATTAATCGGACAACTAAAAATATATAGAAAAAATTAGCCGGGCATGGTGGCACATGCCTGTAGTCCCAGCTACTTGGGAGGCTGAGGCAGGAGGATTGCTTGAGCCCAGGAGTTTGAGGTTGCTGTGAGCTAGGCGGATGCCGTGGCATTCTAGCCAGGGCAACAGAAGTGAGACTCTGTCTCAAAAAAAAAAAAAAAAACAAAGGCAAAATACACACATTCCAAATGAAGCAAAACTAAGATGTAAATTGGCTGACGTCAGGCCTGCTTTAAAGGAAATGCTAAAGGAAGGAAGTTTGGTAGAATCGCCAGTCCAGCCGTCCCAGTATTTCCCACGGCACCGTCAGCAGCCAGAGTCTGTAGCCGGATTAATGTCCTAGAAAAACGTGAAAAAAGAGAAGTGAGAGGGGAGGGAGAAGCCTGCGCCCTCCCACGATCGACATGGCAGACCTCCCTGACGCCCCTGGGGAAGGAAATGGCTTGGTCAGCCACTGGCCAAGACCCCCCCAGGTGGTCCCTCCAGGTGATCTAGTCCGGCGGTCCCCATCCTTTTTTGCACCAGAGACCGCTTTCATGGAAGACAGTTTTTCCACGGAGGCGGGGTGGGGTGGGAGATGGTTTCAGGGTGGTTCAAGCTCATCACATTTATTGTGCAGTCAACCCGCTCTGCTAATGATGATCTGTATTTGCAGCCGCTCCCCGGCGCCGGCATCACCGTCTCAGATCATCAGGCGTCAGGTGCTCGCTAAGGAGCCGCAGCCTGGATCCCGCGCACGCGCAGTTTGCAGCGGGGTTTGCGCTCTCGGGAGACTCCAACGCCGCTGCCGCTCTGCCAGGAGGCGGAGCGCACACGGTGATGCCAGAAAACAGAGGAAGCTTCGCTCAGCTGCTGTGCGACTGGGTTCCTCACAGGCCGGTACTGGTCCGGCCTTGGGGGGTGGGGACCACAGCTCTAGCTGACTGAGCCACTCTCTGCCCCAGGGCCTTTGCACGTGTGGTTCCCCCGCCTGCATCTCTGCCCCAGCCAGTGCGCCCGGAAGGAGGCGCGGAGAAGGGCACGACCCAGGCAAAGGCAGGAGGTGGAGCCCGGCCCGCAGGACCGAGGGACATGGCACCTGCCACCAGGAGCTCCACGGGGTCGCTGAGCTCCGACTCGAAGCGGTTGGGCCCCCAGGAGCGGTAGCGGCAGCTGTAGTTGCCGGCGTGCTGGGGCCCCACGTAGGTCAGCACGAAGTCCGTCCAGGGCTGCGTGGCCGAGAGCCTGTGCAAAGCCTCCGTCTCTCTCACGCGCAGCAGCTCGACGGTGACGTCGGGGAGGTGGCCTTCGCAGCGCAGGACGGCGTCACGGCCCGGGGTCGCCGCCCCGCTCCACAGCGCCCGCAGCCGCGGCCGGGGAGGCGGTCCTGGGCGGGCAGGGGGTCAGCGCGTGAGGCCCAGCCCAGTGCCCTCACCTGCCCGCGCCCTCCGCGCCGCCGGGCCGGGCCTCAGCCGCGCTGAGCCCCTGCCCGGCTGCATCCCGAGCCGGGCAGCTTTTCTGCGCGCGCGGGCTCCGCCTGCACCGCAGCGTCCTCGCCTCCCGCGTCCCCGCCGCCCTCCCCCGGACCCTGCGCGTCCCCAGCGCCAGGTGCTCTGAGGCTTCTTGGGTCCCCATCGGGCACTTAGGACACGTGCAGGGAAGGAAGAAATGACCAAGGGAAACGGTGTTCCTTATAGAGGGCAAAATTCTGGCGGCGGAACCTGTGCCCAGAGGCTCTGCGCCGCCCCTGCCCCATGGAGGCCTCGAGGGGAAATCGTAAGAACAGACCCCAGGGAGGGCGAGGGCCTGGGGAGAACTACACGTGCTGTGGGCCAGGGGCCCAGGGAGGGGCAGGGTGACAGTCCAGCATGACAACTGACGGCGCAGCACGGGGAAACTGAGGCACCGACAGGTGCAAAGCCGGCAGGAATTTGCACAGGAGGACCCGGCCCGTCCTCCACGCTCCCCACTGGCTCACGTCCGTGCGAAATGCGCCAAAGCGTCCCGGGACCCTCGGCCGCCGCCCCCAGCCCCGTCCCCGTCCCTGCAGGCGCAGGCGATGGGGCCCGAGGGTCGCGGTCCTCGCGCGCTCACCGTGCACCTGCAGCTCCACGCGCGCGCTGGGCGCCGAGCCCGAGAACGGCGGCTCGGGGTCCACGTAGACGCAGCTGTAGTTGGCCGAGTCGGCCACCGACACGTTGGGCAGCTCGAACTGGGCTTCGGTCCCCGCGGGGCTCAGCAGACGCTGCACCCGGCGCCCGCCCTCGTCCTCGCGCACCAGGGCGAAGCGCAGGCCGACCAGGGGCGCCTGGCACCGCAGCCGCACGAGCGTGCCGGGCTCTGGGCTGCGACTCGCCGGCTCAGCCGAGAGCCCGGGCGGGGGCAGCTTCTCTGCGGAGGAGGATGCGGGCTGAGCCCGGCGCCCGGCGGGTGGCCCGGGCCGGACGCGTGGCCCGCTTCGCGGTCTTTGCCCGGCCTGAGTCTTCCGCCTGCGGTGATGTGCCCGGCTCCCTCCCTCGCCTCCTCAGGGAGGCCCGCGGGGACCACCCTGCTGAAAGCCGCACCACCCGCCGGCCTCTGGTCCCCTGTCCTTGGAGCTCTCTCACACATCCCTTCACTGTTTCTTATTAATTTGTTTATCTACAAAAACAGACGGGGCAGGAGGACGTTTTGTCCAGGGCTTGGTGTTTTCCTGCACGTGGCTGCTCGAGTGGAGTCGGGCGCGGTGCGCGCCGTCTGGGGGATGCGCTCGCTTGCAGCTCTGACTTGGGTGGGGCAGGGGCAATATACGTAACCTAAACATTTGTACCCCCGTAATACACTGAAATAAAAAAAAAAAAATAGTGGATTCGCCCCGAGACTGTCTGCCGGGCACCGCCCCAAGGCCCGCCCACCTGGGGCACCTGTGAGCTCGCTGGGCGTGGGGCTCGCAGTCCAGTGCTCAGTCAGGGTTTGCCAGATATCTCTGAGCCCACGGCGAGCGGTCGGAGGAGCAGCGCAGCCCGGCCGCCTGGGCAGGCCTCGGCGCCACGCAGACCTGGGGGGCCAAGGGGACCCCGGGCGGGCGCGCCGTGCGGCCTGTGCCAGACCTGAAGACCCAACTGTCCGCTGGGCCTCGGGTTGCCACGCTCACTGCCCCATTCGCAGTTGAGGAAACTGAGTGGGGGCGGGGCGGATGAGTTGGGACCGGCCCCCCCAGAGCCCTGCACTTCTGGGGACCCTGCTCGTGGGCCCCCAGGACCGTCCCTGCGCGGACGCCGGCTCACCGTCGCTCAGGGTCAGCTCCGCCGGCGCGCTGTCCCCGGACCAGGCGGCCTGCTGGTCGTGCAGCCGGTAGCGGCAGGTGTAGGGGCCGCCGTCGCCCGGGGCCAGGGCCCTCAGATGGAAGAAGGCGCGGTCCGGGCTGGTGCTGCTGGAGGACACCAGTAGCTCCTTCTCGCCCCGCCGCAGCTGGAAGTTCACGCCGCTCAGGGGCGCCACGCAGATGAGGGTTGCGCTGTCGCCAGGGTGCAAGACCCCGCCGGACTCTCTCTGGGGTCTCAGCACAGGTGGCGGCGGTGCGGCTGCAATGCAGGGAGGGTCACTGCGCGGCCAGAGGGCAGGACACCCCCTGCTGCAAGTTCCCTGCCAGAGCTACCATCTGCCGGGTCTCCAGCTCTCTGCCCTCCGCCCTCGGCCCTCTTGGTGGCAGCCCCGGGAACACCCTTTGGATGTCCTTTGGGCATCCTCCGCCCAGACTCCTTTGCAACCTCCAGGCCCAGGCAACTGCGTGGCTCGTACCCTGGACCTGGTCCTGGGCAGGGGTATTCAGTGTTGCAGGTCAAGGCCAATGTGGCTTTGCCCTCCAAGATTCTCCTCCCCCAGAAGCCCTCTGAGACCATACGACAGTCACCGAGTTCCTTGATGGTCACAGTGGCGCTGGGCTCCGAGGGGGTGCCTGCCGCATGGCTCCGGTAGCTGCAGCTGTAGGTGCCAGCCTGGTGGACAGGGAAGGTGGCCTGCACGTCCTCCCCGGCCTCGGCTACCTCCAGATACTCATCATCCCCTTCTCGCCTCAGCAGAAAGGTCACACCTTGCAGCCCCCCGTGGCACACCAGTGTCGCGTTCAGGCCGGGTGTGATCCAGGACACTGGCTCTGCCAAGAGCCGGGGTCCAGGCAAGGACTCTGCAGGTGGGGTGGGGTTGATGAGTGGTTCTGGGTGGCTCAGGAGACCGATGTGAGGGAGACAGGAGGGAGGGCATCGGGGAAAGGGCGGCAGGGACAGGCAGAAACAAGGTGTGCAGCAAGAGGAGGAAGTGTCTGAGCTGCCCCCGGGGGATGCAATCATTCATTCCTCAAACCCTCTGGGGTCAGTACAAACATCATCCGCTTTGACAGATGGGAAAACCGAGGCTCGGAAATGTCAGGGGACTTGGGGGACGGAAGGGCCCCCACAGCCCCCTCCCCACAGCCTCCCGGGCCCTGTTAATGCTCACTTGGCCCTGTCACCTCCATGAGGTTGCTCAGCTCAGTCCATCCACTGCCCAAGCCCGAGCGGCAGCGGTAGAGGCCCCGGGTGTCACCTGTCAGCAGGAACTGGTGCTTGATGGCAGGTGAGTCGAGGTGCATGAGCTCCCGGGACACCCCATCCTTGAACAGCTGGAAATCCAGGGTGGGCAGGCGGGCCTGGCAGGTCAGCGTCACATTGGCCCAGGGTTCCAGCAGCGATTCAGACTCTGCCCACAGGCTGGGCTGGGTCTGAAAAACTGTGAGGGGCAGCTGGCATCAGCTGGGCGCTGCAGGGCTGGGGCGTCCACCCTGGGGCCTGCAGCCACCATCCCAGGCCCCGGCCTGTACTCACACACGGCTGCCTCTGTCACTGGGCCCAGGGTGAGACCTGTGGAGACAGCGCCCGTGAGGCCCCCAATTCCACCCAGCCCCTGCCCCGGGGGACCCCAGGCTGCAGACCCCTCACCCCAGAGCAGCAGGAAAGACACCGGCGAGGACATGGTGGTCACGCTGGCTCCAGCCGCTGTGAGCGTCTGCAGCGATGAAGCCTGAGCGAGGGTCGGGCCAGTGGGACACTGACCCCTTGCCTTGTTTGTCCTTCCCGGAAGGTGGGGGCGGGGCCTGCGAGGGGCAGGGACAAAGGGCAGCCCTCGAAGGCCAGCCAGGGCCTCGGGATCCCCAGCAACACTGACGATCAATAATAACAGATAATCATTAACTGAACCGATAGAGCAGTATTAACAAAATGATCGTAAAATCACCTCGTTCTCAGATAGGCGCTGGGATCCTTTTCCAGGAGGGGACACCGAGTCCTCCCCACCCCGAAGCCCGGCTGCGCCCCTCAAGAGGCGCCGAGGGTGAGGGCGTCTGGGGCCGTCCTCGCTCGTCCTGGGGGCTGTGGTCCCTTCCCCACTGCTGGTCGGTGCTGCGCTGTGTGACCCGTGCCCCCCACCCCTGCCGGGATGTGTGCTCCAGTGCGGACGGTCGCCAGAGCTGCTGGCGTCACTGCCGCGGCTGCCTGGGGGCCAGACCCCCCCCCCCCAGCGACAGCGCTGCCTGTGGGGATGGAATGCAGGGATGAGACCCCGGTGCTCGGCGGAGGCCCTGTCACCCCCAACCCCAGCCGTCTGGTCTCCACCCTGGTGTCCCAGCCCCAGCTGGCCGCCACGGTGAGGGCCCACGGAAACCTCCCGCCTTCCTCCTCACTCAGTCACTCAACGCGCATTTACCGAGCGTCTGCTGTGTGCCGGACACAGGACAACAGTGGGAACACACTGACCCAGGCCCTCTCCGCACGCAGCCTGGGCTGCTCAGGGAGAGAGAGAAGGCAGAGGGGAGGTGCCAGAAAAACACAAATCCATGACATAGCGGGCGCTGGGAGGCAGAGGAGCCACATGGCATCCAAGGGTCCGGGAAGCCTTCTTGGGGAGCAGAGATTTGAATGAGGCCAGGACGTTGAGCCCTGCAGATAACTGGGCAGAGGGAACAGCCGGTGCAAAGGCTGGGAGGCGGGACCACAACGAGGGAGCTAGGACAGCAGGCGCAGAGCAAGTGAGGGCCAGGGGGCGGGAGGAGCACGGAGGCGCAACGGAGACCAGCTGCACGGGGCCCGCGGGCACCGCTGAGTAGGATGGGAGCTTGGGAGACTCCCGATGTCCCTTCCACGTTTGCTGAGCACCAGACCAGAGCCAGCACCTGGAGGGAGGCTGTGCGTTCCAGCCTTTGCAGAAGAGACAACCAAGTGCCAAGGCTTGAAGGCATCACTGAAGGCGTGACCAGGCCTGGTGCTTTTTTGGCACACTCAACACCGCCTCGCTGCACCCTCCTCAGCTCTTGTGCTACCACCTCCGCCCTGGGGTTCCCCCAGCCCCAGGCATGGTGGCAGCTTCCTGCAAGTATTAGTCTCTGAGGTCCTGGCACATCCCACTTTTGCTCTCTGAGCCTTGCAGAAAAACCTGCACAACCAGGTCCCTAACTTATACCCCCTCTGTCTGAAGTATGTAGTGTCATTTCTATTTCCTTACTGGGCCCCAACTGATAGGGTGCTTGGTATCAACAAGGGTCCCAAGAAACAGACCAACAAAGATGAGATTCTGGGATGGATTGGGTTCTGACTTCAGTCTGGAATGCAGTGCTGAGCTTCCTGCCAACAGAATATGGGACACTGGAGAGCCATAGTATGCGGTCGCATCCTGTCTGCTCTATCACCTGTGGTTGCTTGAGCTGCAGCGTCGACTGAAGTCTGCACCTTGGGAGACCAACTGGCTACTGTACTGGTGACCATGTGGACTGCGGGGTGGGGTGGCTGCTCGTGGCTGTGCTGGAGCTTATGGAAAGAAATGACAAGCTCAGGGCTCTAAATCCACAGCTCGAGACACAGAACCAGGGAACTTCTAGGCCAGCCCTAAAAGAATTTGATTTCTTGCAAAGAGCAAATATAGCTGAAACTTAGATACAAACCTAATCGTGTGTATTGCAGAATTACAAACTGCATCGAATTCACAAACTCACCAAATGTCAAATGTCCTCTGTAAGAGTTAGGTCAAGGAGGGGGACCCTGAGGCTTGGAATGGGGTCGAGTGCATTGAGACGACACTGAGAATCTCGTAGCACCCGGACCAGAGGCTGAGCTAGCTCGCTCTCGCCGAGACAACACACCTGAATCCACAGCCGCAATTAGAGTCTCGTCTAGCAGCTCACTGTTCTCCTGCAGGACCCATCTGTCTTCTGCATGGCCAGGCGGTCAGGTAGAAGGGGGTGTGGCGAGAATTGCCGCCCTGCATCTTTCAAGTCCTTGATGGTGGCACTAATCTCTGTAATTCCCCAGGGGATGTGGTCTTGCTTCTGATTTGTCATCCTGCCACAGAGGGGACATCCTAGGGGCTTCTGCTTGGACCCTCCTACTTTAAGGACCCTCACCCTACAGGTCAAAGAGCCAGTGTGGTGACGCTATCATTTGCTGAGTATTGTCTCTTCCAATTTTCCACCCTCACGCCAGGGAAATCACCAGAGTAGGTGTACACACACAATGAGCCCACAGGAGACGAGCACGGGCCATAAAACCCTGCTTTGTCCAGTAGACCGCAGAGACTTGGAGGATTAGCCTCAACTCAGAGTCAGTCTCTCTCAACCCCTAAAAGGTCTGGGTATTTCCCCCACCCCCCGCCTCCTGGGAACTGGCAGCAGACCTTTGAGGAAGATCTACCATCCTACTGTCTATTCTTTTTTTTTTTAGAGACAGGGTCTTGCTATTTTGCCACTTGGACTCCTGGGCTCAAGCGATCCACCTGCTTCGGCCTTCTGAGTAGCTGCGACTACAGACACACACCACCGTCCCTGGCCCACCACCTATTCTTGTGGTAGGACTGGTTCTTCCTTAAAAGGGGTGGATCTCCTTTCAATTGAGGGGCACTGTACCCGGGAACTGACCTAGGTCTAGAAACTGGGGGACACACCATGACTCTTGCAGTTGCCTTGTAAGGGGCCGCCGTGTTCTCTCCAACCATCCCTTACTGCCCTAGACCTCTAATGAGTTTGGCATGCTCTAAATGGGCACATGTAAAATCTGATCCTTAAGCATACTATTATACCCCAAAAGAACTGCAAGGTTTGTTCATGTAATTGGCACAAACCTGGAGAACGAATATGGGAACGACATCTCAGGGTATTTGACCAAGGAGGATGGGACGCAACATTGGGCTGGATCAAATTTATCCACATGGGGCAATTTGATTTACCATTAGCTCCTGCAGCTGGAAGGATATTGTTTGTTTGGTAGGTTGACTAAGACCTGGACTCAGTGGAGGCCCAAATTCAACAAGGCGGAGTTGCCAGAACTCCCCTGGTATAATTGGTGAATCCAAAAGCTCTGGGATATAGGAAACGCTGAAGTGTGTTCAGCTTGTGCGGAGTCACGCATGCACGCACGCATGCACGCACACAGTCCGAGGAGGAGACCCTTGTGATAACAGCACTGGGAACTACATCAGTCGGTGGGGCACCTGCCTCCCTGCAAATCGCTGCAGTGCCGTCCTCGATGGGCCAGTATGGCCCTAGGAGACGCTCTCATTGAAATGGCCACCCTGGTTTCGATGGACATAAGACCGGCGTGACAGCGCTCAGATGACAAGGCCTAGCTGCCAGATTTGCATTTACCATCGTGGGCAGCAGGAACCAGGAAATCATCAGAAGGTTTTAACCCTTAGGAAAGGAGGGGCTGCCTCTGCCGGGGAGGGAGGCTCAGGACCACATGAAGGGGTGGAGCTCCTCGCCCTCACAGCTGTTGATCTGCGGACGCTTTTTCTCTACCGATACGCAAGGACCACCAGCTCTGTCTTCTTTCTGCTTGGCAAGGACAACCGGACACCTTCACGGCTTGCCAAGGGCTGTCAGAGCAACTTCCTTATTCTCTGTCATTCTCTCTGCAGAGATCTCGGTCACTCAGACTTCCCACCGACTATCATGCCCATCTGCCACCCGGATGACCTTAGCTGATTAGATCTGATGAGCACAAAGTGGCAAGTACGTTCATGACCAAGTCAGTCACACGCGTGCCAGGGGCCCCGCCCCACGGTGTAAGTGCCTAGTGGTCTGGAGCCTGCTCCAACGCAACTCCTACCAAGAGTGGAGGAGAGAACTGAGGCAGCATGGAGGGGTGGGGGCAAGAGCTGAGAATGGAGGATTGTCGCCTCCCCTCTCCTCTAGCCTAGGCCTCCTGGCCCCACCGAGGTCCCCAGAGCAAGGCCTCTGCCCTCCCGGCCCTTGGCTGGAGACCTGAAGTCCTTCTGCAACCTCAGTCCCAGCTGGGGCAGAGAGAAGGGGGACAGGAACCTCACAACCAGCGTCCTTTCCCGAATCTCCGTTTCACCTGCTCCTGAGACCAGGGCGCCCGCCAGAGCCCCAGTTCTCGCCCATCTCTTCGTGATGTGCCCCTCCCAGAAGCAAAATCTGCACCTCTGCCCAGTGAACCACTCCCTCGGTGCATGACACGCCCTGGGGTCACCAGTGGGGTTCGGTAACGGGGACGTCTTTCTGGCCATGACCCTTTGCACCCATCCTCTCTGCTCTGCGCTCCCAGCACGCGCAGCAGCCCCACCTGCGGCCCAAGATGCAGGGCCGGTATCCAGCAAACTGATGCCCCCGGGGGCCACATCCAGCCTCCGGACCTCGGCTCAGGAGCGGCCTGGGGCAGGACAGGGTGCAGCCTGGGTGCTGCCTTCAGTGCTCGCTGAGGTGGGAGCGGGGATTGAAGGGCTTCCCACACGCGCCAGTGGCCTCATGTAGTCGGGGCAGGTGTGGGGCCGCTCGCCTGCGTGGACTTCAGGTACCTGACCACGCAGGAGCTCGGGCTGAACACCTTGCCGCACTCCCCACTGGCGGTCCAGCTCCCAGGGACAGGTGAGGGGCTCGGCGCCAGGTGTTCGGGGTCACTTCTGGGCCCAGCCCCATCCCTCCCACAGTCTGCAGGCTAGAGGGTGGCTGAGGCCGCTGACCGTCCCCGGACCCTCAGGGCCTCTCCAGGGTCTTCCCAGGATGCCCAGCCCCCAGAGCGGCCCTGGGCCTTCCTCTGGAGTCACCTGCAGGGTCCAAGATGCTGGAGACTCCACCTCGCCTCTGTGACCTGGAACAGGAGAGAACGAAGGCAAGTGCCTCAGGGAACGCAAGGAACAGCAGACAGGAGGCTTCGGGTCTCAGGAGTGACATGGTGCAGGTGGGCTGGGGTCAGGCCCCCTGACATGGGCAGCCAGCACCTCCCCTTCTCCTGGTGGCCTTGGACGCCAGAGCCCTTCAGCCTGGAGCAGCAAGGCCAGCAGGTGGGGCTGCAGATCCCGGATTGCCGAGGGCAGGCAGCACCTGAGGGGCCTCTGAGCTGACCCTGGCCTGGCACAGTGTGGACCCCAGGACGTCTGTCTGAGTGTTGTCTGAGATGGGACCACCAAGCTCCCATGCATCACTGTCACTTTCCCACAGTTCCCCACAGCCTCCCACTCCCTCCAGCCCCATTTGCAGCTCAGCTAGCGACTGTGAGCCAGGGCTTTGGAGGAAGGGCACCCAGCTCCCAGCCCAGCCCCCACTCACCCGGCGCCCTGGCCCAGCGGGCTCCTGCTCTGCAGCCCTTCGATCGAGGCAGCAGCCTCTTTGGCACTGCCTGGCCGCTGCCTTTGCACAAAGGCGTGGATCTCAGGGGGCCAGTGTGTGTCCAGGAATTGCTCCAGCACCAGCAGCTCCAACATCTGCTCCTTGGCACAAGCCTCGGGCTACAGCCACGGGCAGCACAGCTCTTGTAGTTGAGCCAGGGCCCCGCGGGACTCCACTGCCTCCTTGCAGCAGAACCCCTGGCAGCACTGATCTCGGGGCCAGGCTCACCCACCATCGGTGCTAGTGGACTGCGGAGGACCTGGGGGCCCAGGGCCAATGCCTTGCTCATCTGGGCAGCCATCACGTCCCTTCCCAGGGAAGGCAGGGCAGCTGTATGGCCCAGGGTACTTCCTCTGGAGTAGGAAACACAAAGGTGAGCCTGTGAGCACAGTGAGGCCACGCAGTTCCCCACACGCACCGTGGGCTCTTGTACCCTCCCCTTCCCTGCTTTTCCTGAGGGCCCTGCCCTGGCTTCATCCTGGCTCCCTTCATCCTGCACTGAGAATGCCTAAGGCAGAGATTGCAAACTACACAGCTGGGATCAGATTTGACTGGCAGACGAATCCTGTTTGACTTCCCCCTTCACAAGTGTTTTAAAAATTTGAGTTAGTTGCCAATATTAAAAAGTAATCAGGCCAGGTATGGTGGCTCACGCCTGTGATGCTAGCACTCTGGGAGGCCAAGGTGGGAAGATCACTTGAGGTCAGGAGTTCCAGACCAGCCTGAGCAAGAACAAGACCCATCTCTACAATCAGCTGGAAGCAGTGGTGCACACCTGTGATCCCAGCTACTCAGGAGGCTGAGGCAGGAGAACTGTGTGAGCCCAGGAGTTTGAGGTTGCTGTGAGACAGGCTGATGCCACGGCACTCCGGCCCAGGTGACAGAGCAAGACTCTGTCTCAAAAAGTAATAAATAAATAAGAAAACTTAAAAATTAAAAGTAATCAGATGCCAGTGGGAATGTAAAATGGTGCAGGCTATGTGGAAACGCACTGGCAGTTCCTCAAAAGGTTAAACACAGAGTTATCATATAACTCAGCAATTCCACTCCTAGGTAACTACTCAAGAAAAATGAAAATGTGTACACACAAAAACCTGTACTCAAGTATCATGGCAACATTGATAACAGCCAAAAAGTGGAAACGAGCCAAATGTCCATCAACTCATGAATGAATAAAATGTGGTCTATACACCCACACAATGGAATATTATTCAGCCATAAAAAAGTTCTCATAAGACTATAAGGTGAATCAGCCTTGAAAATATGCTAAGCGGAAAAATTCAGAAACAAAAGACCTCGTATTATATGATTTCATTTATATAAAATGTCCAGAATAGAGAAATATGTAAGAGACAGAAAGTAGATTAGTGGTTGCCAGGAGCTACAAGAGAGAAACGGGCGTGAAGCTAATAGGTACAGTTTCTTGGGGGTGATGAAAACGTTCTGGAATTAGTGGTGATGATTACACAAGTCTGTTAATATACTAAAAACCACTGAATTATATACTTTAAAAAGGTGGATTTTATGGCATGTGAATTATATTTTTAAAAAGTCATCAACCAATCTCAAAAGGTTATATACCGTATGATTCCATTTATGCAACATTCTTGAAATGACAAAATTATAGAACTAGAGAAGAGAGTGCTAGTTGACAGACGTTAAGGCGAGGACGGGGGCAGGAAGGAGTGTGTGCAGCTATAAAAGGGCAACAAGAGGAATCCTTGTGGCGATGAAAATGTTCTGCATCTTGACTGTTTCAATGTGAACATCTTGGTGATAATATCGTACTCTAGTCTTTCAAGACGCTCCCTTTGAGGAAAACTGGGTAAAGAGTACATAGAGTATGTGTTACTTATTACAGCACATGAATTTATAAGTGTTTCAAAATCAAAAGTTTTTTTTAAAGTAATCAGATTCCAATAAACATCCATATTTGTGACTTGAAGAACCAGAAGACCTGGCCCCCCTCGGAGGCCCATGTTTCTGAGGGTGTAACTGCCCCATGTGCAAGAAAACATTTTTTTATAGTTTGGAGTTTTTTTTTTTGTAGTTCTCTTATGTTTCAAGGTCCCAGGCCAGTAAAATTTGCTGACAAGAACTTTGTAACTTTCTGTTGCACTAATGCAATCCCTTTTGAATTTCTTTTCCAGAAGTGGGGGAGCCTCCTTACAACCAGGAGATAACTACAAAGACTTACGCCACCTGTTTGTCTGGAGAACACAAAATAAGGGCCACCCCAGCACGGATTGTGCCCAAGGACCCTCTGAGCAGCCTACTCCCTGCATCCTGCCTACCCACAAGGCTGAAAGCATGAACCGTATTAACCCCTAGCTCATTAGACTACTAAAATCCCCTTGTGAGGGGATTTATGCACCATTTTTTGATCACGGGATGTATGTACTATCATGATTTCTCAGTACGCTCGCGTGCCCTGCACTCCCACGGCTGCAGCCTCCCCACCATCCTCACAGCCGGCCTGTGCGCCCTTTCCGTGCCTGAACGCCTACTCACCACGTGATCTCCCAACAACGAGCACTCATCTGACGGGTCACGCTATGTGTACCCCCCACCCGAGCGAACTACGAAGCTCACAAAGAGCAAGCTGCGGACCAGAACGTGCAATGGGACACGCACACTCGCACTACCGCCTTCCTGCCCCGACCCCTTCACCTCTGGCCCACGCTGAGCCACTTCCGGGCCGCTCTGGACGGCGCGGAGGCCTAGCTCTCGGTGGCCCCTGAGGGAGCCCCCACCCCCGACCCCCTGCCCTGTCCTGCACGGCGGAGGCGGCGGAAGTCGTGGGGGCGGGTCCTAGCTGGCTGTGTGGCGACCGTCCAGCGGCTCACCGTCGTCGACCCGCCCCGGCGTCCCCTTGGCGCAGCCCCAGAGAGACCAGCACCGGCGCTCCACCCGTGGGGAATTGAGGGCGGGCGGGCAGGTCAGGGCTCTGAGGTGGCGCAGGCGCAGTTGCGTCCAGCGGCGCGGCCCCTGTCCAGCTGATCTTCCCACTGCGCCTGCGCAGCTGCGGCTCGGTCTCTGGGGCACGTCTCCTGGTTCCTATGGGAACGACGCCACCGCCCTCTACTGTGGCGTCATGTGTTGCCGTGGATACGCCCCGCCCCTTCCTCCTCCGGGCTCGGGCCCTGCCTCTACCACCCAGGGAGCAGGGAAGGGCCCACGCACGCACAAAGACTGCCGGGTCGCCGGGCGCAGGCTGTGAG
>NW_012150730.1:398305-408918 GCF_000956105.1 Propithecus coquereli
CCATCCCCCTGGCCTCAGGATTGACTCGGGCTGACATGTGACCACCTTGGGCCTGGGAGTGGCCGGGGCTGGGGATTCGGTCTGAACCGTCAGCGCCTGTATTTCCGTCGAAATTGAAGCTGTGAGCACCTGCCCCTGGGGCAGCTGCAGCCTTCTTGTCCCCATGAGGGAAGAACCTGTTAGATAATGGAGTCCACATAGAAAAGCAGGACTGAAGGATAGTGTGTTAGTTTCCTGTGGTTGTGTAGCAAATTACCACAAATTTGGTGGCGTCAAAACGACAGAAATTTATTCTCCCACAGTCCTGGGGGGCAGAAATCTGACATCAGTATCAGCCGCTGAAATCAATATGTTGGCAGGGCTGAGCTCCCTCTGGTGGCTCTAAGGGAGCATCTATCTCCTTGTCTTTTGCAGCATCTAGAGCTGCATTCCTTGTATTCTTCGCTTATGGTCCTTTCCCGCATCTCCAAAGGACTGGTAACATCTTACTGTTTCTCTTATCAAGTTAACATCTTTTTTTTTTGTTTAGAGGCAGGATCTTGCTATGTTTCCCAGGCTGGTCTCAAACTCCTGGCCTCATGCAATCCTCCCACCTCAGCCTCTGGAGTGGCTGCGATTATAGACTTGAGCACAGCGTGCCCACCTCCTAAATTAACATCTTTAACCTATGCTCATTTTACCAAATTTGCATGACAGCCATGATTTTAGCGTTAAAATGTTTTTCTTTAACAGCGTCTCAGTGGCTTGACATGACAGGTTTATTTTTTGCTCATGTCACAGACTGAAGTGGGTTAAGTGGCCCTCCTGGAAGGCTGCCCCCCAAACAATAACTCAGGGCCCAGACGCCTTTTATCTTGCATCTCCACCATTCTTTATGGCCTCTTAGAATCTTCTGCTGAATCTCCTCTCCAGCTTGCTGATGAGCGAGAAAGTGGTATGTGACGCATAAAGTCCATCACTTCTGTCCCCATTCGATTAGCCAGAAGCCAGTTCCAAGGTCCAATGTAACTTCGAAGGTAAGGGGAAAATGCAGGTTCCCCATCACATAACAGAAACACTGTGCTAGCCTGGAGTGCTCAGAAAAACTGTTACAAAGTAGACTAGGCAGGTATGAAGATAACTACTCGGCCCTGGGAAAAGTGCCCAGCACTTCTTTCTTGCCATGAAACCGCGCTCAAAGTGGCCCTGACTGCTTTAGAGCTGCTTTGGTTGTCCTGTACTGCCCTTTAGCTAATTATAATACTAAAATCCCCACCTAGTGAAAAATTGTAACATCTTTAACATAACATGGGCTGCATGATGGCGTATCATGATGGTACTGCAGGATTTGTTTCACTGGAACAAGCAAAGATACCTTGTAAAAACTTCGCATTACTCACTGGGAAGAGATTTAGAGCAACACCACAGGGTGCACAGATGCAAATTTTGCCCGCAAGAAAGCTCCCGTGGAAGAAATTCCTGTGCGGCCGCCGGGGAGCAAGCGCCCTTGTAAGTGACCTCTAATCAACTCTCTAACTCATCAAGCTGGACTTGTCTGAATCATTCTTTGCTGTCTCAGTTCCCTCTCAGTTTGGGGAGTGGTTTTTTTTAATGCCATCCCTGGATTTCCCCCCGAAAAAGGGAAGTTGGGGAATGTGGGCTTGTGAGTGCAGGACAAGAAAAGGAGACGGTGGGGCATTTCAGTCCATCTCTTCAACAAGGACCCACACTTGTCCTCTTCACGCTGAAGTTCATCATGAAAGCACTCAGAGTAAGATAACCCTCCACCCTCACCAGGTTTTTCTGGTGATCTGTAGTGTTTGAGTCCCCCCAGAGGCCTCCCCATGGCCTCTGCACTCACAGGGGTTCTCCCCAAAGAACTCCCCAGTTTTCACTGGACTGAGGCTCCCATGTGCCCAGGCTTGCCAGCTCCTTGCCCACACGTACTCTCTGGTGCTTGATGAGGTTGAGCCACCAGCAAAGGCTTTTCCACATGCCTCTCACTCAGTGTAGCAACCAGCCTCCAAGACGCCAGCAATCCTCGTTTGCCAGCATTCACACACTTGTTTGTGCAGTCTTCTCCTACATTGAATCAGGGATGGTCTGGGTCGCCAACAGAATACAGCAGAAAGGACAGTATGTGACGTGGACTCTTGAATCACTCTTATTGGAGGAATTTAGCTACCAGCTCAGGAGGCCACTCAAGGCCGGGTCCTGTGGAGAGGCCCACATAAAGAGGAACCGACTCGCTGGCTCCTCCAGCTGTCAGATGGTGGCAGCCTCAGCAGACGTGTTGGCTTCAACCTCATGAAAGACCCTCAGCCAGAACCACCCGGCCGCGCTGCTCTTGAATTCCTCACCCACTGAAAATGTGCAAGGTGATAAATGTTTATTCTCATGTTAAACATTACATTTTGGGGTAATTTGTGAGCAGCCATGGACAGCCATGGTCATCTAATGGCTTTGCTACTAAAGGGAGATGAGGGGAAGAGTATATTTAACATACATCAGGAAGATTCACACATGCCAAGTATCAGAATCACCTGGGTCACAGTCGGGACCTTCCAAACCAACAGCCAACCTGGGGCTTCCACGGGTCATACAGACGGTCACATTCTCCAAATGTTTTGTAAAATATTCTATTTCTTGCTTAAGATCATCTAAAATGAAGTTTTCAAGGCACCTCCGCATCTACCTAAGGACGGAGTCAAATGAGACCTGCATAAAAGTACTGGTACGATAAGCAAAATAGCACTTAAAGGACCCAATGTAAATGGACCCAACACTCCGGTACAGACCGGAGTCCTGAAAGGTCACGGTTTCCCTGCAGGCCGGATGGCGCTTCCCACAATCATGCAGCCAATCCCCAGGCAGCTGGCATGACTTTGCTTGTGTCTACTAGTGTACCAGAAGTTAAAATGGGCCCCAAAATGCTGAGAATAGAGCCGCAGGGCTGCGTTCCCATTTCTGCAGGGATGGCAAAGAGGGCAGAGAACACCAGCTTCACAAGTTTTAGCCCCACTGCCATGATGGAAGGTGAAGTGGCCGGGTGTATTGTTTATATTCTTATTTTCTGTATATTATGATGTTTTGACATCGTAAGAGCCCTTCCTGGCTTGGGAGAGGTATCTTAGAGAGCTATCTTTCCCCTGCAACCGGATGCTACGCGCCCAGTTGGAAAACGTAAAACTTCATTGTAGGGGAAACCCGGAGACGCCATGTGCACAAGTGAGGTTTAACAGAGGTTGCGAACGTCTGTGAGGTGTCGGGGACAACCGCCCCTCGCCCCGCGTCCACTCCCCGCTCCCGGCCATCAGGGCGCCGCGCGGCCCTCGTGCCGCCGCCGGTGCTCGTTCAGGTTGGAGCGCTGGCTGAAGGCGCGGCCGCAGTCCGCGCAGGCGTAGGGCCGCTCGCCCGTGTGCGTGCGCAGGTGGCGCACGAGCGTGCAGTTGCGCACGAAGGCCTTGCCGCAGTCCGCGCACGCGTAGGGCCGCTCGCCCGAGTGCAGGCGCTTGTGCTGGCGCAGCTCGGAGCAGCCGCGGAAGGCCTTGCCGCACTCGGGGCAGACGTAGGGCCGCTCGCCCGTGTGCGCGCGCTGGTGGTACACCAGGCCCGAGCGGCCCCTGAAGGCCTTGTCGCACAGCAGGCACGCGTACGGCTTGGCGCCGCTGTGCGTGCGCTGGTGCCGGCTCAGGTTCGAACGGTGGTTGAAGGCCTTGCCGCAGTCGGGGCACGCGTAGGGCTTCTCTCCGGCCGCGGGCCCCCGTCGGGATCCCGGCTGGCTGCAGTGGCCGCAGGGCACGCAGCCCCGCAGGAGGGCGCGCCGGGCCGGGTGCGTCCCCTTGTGGCGGAAGAGGCCGGAGCAGCGCACGAAGGCCTTGCCGCCCTCGTCGCACGCGTACGGCCGCTGGGCCGGGGGGTCGGGGGCCCGGCCGCGCTCGGCACACACTGAGGGGCCCGCGCCCGTCTGCTGCTGCTCCTTGGGGCCGAAGCGCTTCCCGCACCGGGCGCACGGGCGGGGCTCCTGCGGGGCCCTCCAGGCCAAGGCCTCGCTGCACGCGCACGCCCGGGGCCACTTCGCAGAGGGTCCCCGCCGGAGGGGGGTCGGCTGCAGGGTCCTGCGTGCGCACGGCCGGCAGTCCGAGTGGACTTCGCGAAGCTGAGCCCGCGGGCAGCTCTGGAGCCACTCCCGGTGGCCGCAGTGGTCACACACACGGGCCTCCTCCTCCCGGGGCGCTCTGAAAGGCCGTGCCAGGCAAGAGCTGTGGCCGGAGCCCTCAGCGCCCGCAAGGCTCCGACAGGGGCCCTCGCCCTCGGGGGTGAACAGGCCTGGGTCCTGCGGGCAGGCGGGGCCGCAGGGCTCCCGCGCCTGGGGTCCGGCTCCGGCGCTGTGCCAGGCCCGTGGGCCAGGGCGCACGTCGAGGCTGCAGCTACAGGAGCCCCCGCCGTGGGGAGTCTTCCTGCTGCCCGCCGCCCCTCCACCAAGGTTCCCCTTCTGAGTGGGGCGTTTCCCGCCTGGGTCCAATGCGAGGGACCTCGGTTCCTTCTCGGGCCTCTCCTGCCGGCCTGGGGAGGCTCCCTGGGAATCAGCCTTGGGGAGTCCTCCCTGCCCAGCGTTCTGGGCCGGAGCCTCCATCCTGGGGCCGGCCCCTGATGCGGAGTCCTGGTTGCAGGATCTGGAAGAGCAGAGGAGAAATGGAAGTTGGCAGTTCCAGGAGGGGAGAAGTGCAGAACCGAGCCAAAGAATGACGACCCCGCAGCTGATGCCTCTCCGCAGACGGGGAAAGGAGGACCCACAAGAGCATCCTGGAGCCAGTGCCTCCTTCCCCCCACGCCCACCAGGCGTCTCCCAAGCCATGGCCACCACCCAGACCCCTGGCTCTCCCTGCTCCCCAGCATCGGCCCTCCTCCTCCATACTGGCTGCTGAAACACCGTCACCTGGCTTAGGACCTCAGCAGTCTCCCTCCCCCAGCAACAGGGCCTCCCGGTTGTTCAGCTGCCAGCCCCCGGAGTCCCCCCTCTACTCCTGACCACCAGCTTCCCAGTGGCAAGCCCAGCACTCAGGATTCTCCTGGCTCCCTGCCTTGGCTAGGCCTGGCCCCATACACCTGCCACCATCCAGCTCTTCTGGCAGGTATGAGGTGGGACTCAACGGGCAGCTGAGAACTCGGCTGGGGCCCATGCCACAAAGGCCAACACTAGGCCTGCCCCTCCCCTCTTCAGCCAGGTGACCTTGCCTCTCTCAAGCTTGGCAGCCTCATCTACAAAATGGGCATAACTGTAAATGTAAACAGCTTGGCGTGGGAGCTGGCAACCCCCATCCTTCCAGCAAATGTGGACACCAGGAAGGCCTGGTGCCCGCTATTGCTGTTTTCAAATCCCACTGTGGCTATGTTAGTTTTGTTTTGTTGCTGTAACAAATTGCCACAAACTTAGTGGCTTAAAACGATGCAAATTTATTAATATTATCTCACAGTTCTGGAGGTCAGGAGTCGTAAATCAAGGTTTCAGTGACGTTGGTTCCTTGCGGAGGCTCTAAGGGAGAATGTTTGCCTCTTCCAGCTTCTAGAGGCCACCTTCCTTTCTTCCACCTTCAAAGCCAGCAGTAAAACATCTTCAAATCTCTCACTTTCTGGGTCTGTGTCACATCTCCTCATAGGACTCTGACCCTCCTGCCTCTTGTAAGGATGTTTGTGATCACACTGGGCTGACCACCAATAATCCAGACAAGCTCCCCATCTCTGGATCCACAACTTAGTTACATCTTCTAGTTCCTTTGCCCTGTGAAGTAACATATTCACAGGTTCCAGGGACTAGGATGTGCACGTCTTTTGAGGAGCCATTATTCTGCCTACAACAGTAGACTTTTCCCAGCTCTTCACACTGTTTACTGGGAAAACACAGTATATGTGCATCAAGATGCCATTTAGGTAACACAGATGTTTAGCCTGGAGAATTCTTGAAAGATACCTATCAGCTCAGACCAGTCCCATCTGGGGAGGGACTCACTTTGCCAGGCACTTGCAGAGTCAAGGGAAGGGGTTCCAGGGAAGGGGTTCCAATATGCAGCCAGGGTGCTTTGAGGGGTCAGGCAGAGGAGAAGGGCCCACCTGGTGGGCACAATGATTACTTAGGGGGAAAGTGAACAAGTAGGTGAGAAGACTGAAGTTTATTATAAGAGCCAAATTTCTTATTGTTGGAGAAAGAAGTCACAAAAAAAGAAAGGGATAGGCTACAAACCCTATGGCACCATACTGGAGGCAGAGATTGCATTTCTTTCTTTCTTTTTTTTGAGACAGGTTAGTGGTGTTCAACGTCCTCATAAAGTCTGGACATGGACCTGTGAGGTCTTATCAGCCCAAGAGGGTGCGCGGGGAAGTCGAAATAGGAGGCTTTGGGGTGTGCAGG
The DNA here is from genome assembly GCF_000956105.1 of Propithecus coquereli. NCBI lineage: Eukaryota > Metazoa > Chordata > Mammalia > Primates > Indriidae > Propithecus > Propithecus coquereli. The sequence continues at coordinate 404,694 of NW_012150730.1, forward strand.
ACACAGGCTAACTGCCCAGCCCACAAACCTCACCCCCACTGACAGTCCCAGTGGACACAGCCCCTAGCCCCTATGTTCTATTCTACATGTACAGGCGGCGGGAAGAACAGTGCACCACAAAGAGCGGACGGAATGTCCTCTGAGTGCAAGCACAACTCCGCTCTGTGTCCGTCCTCCCCACAGCGCCTCCATCCTCAAGGATTAGCAAGCGTCAACATTCGCGGGACCTCAACTGTGTCAGTGTCAGAGAACAAGGCCCGGCCAGACCCTGCTCTTACAGTGAGTGAGTAGGGGAGCGTAACAAGAAAAGAAACGAAAAGGAGACGATTTAAGAGGGAAAGAAAAAGACGTGACCATCAAACAAGAACATCGCGGGAGGGCTGGGAAGAGAGGCAGTGGCTTCTTCGGGCCTCTTTGAGGATGGGGCACTGAAGCTGAGTCTGGAGACAGTGAAGGGGGAGCCGCCAGTGCAAAGGCCAGGAGGTGGGACCAGAGGCAGCAGAAACGCGGGTGTTGGCCACGGCGAGAAGGTGGGCTTGATTCTGAGAGCTGTGAACCACTTTGATCGGTCCTGGGCCTGGCGCCTCGCCTCGCGGGCCTCCGTCACACCCTGGACTGGGAAACAGGAGCCAGAACTACAGCAACCTGACCGCCTGGAACTGAAGGTTCCGCGAGCCGCGGCCAGTCCGGACCCAGAGCAAGACACAGGAAGTGCGCGCAGTCACGCCTCCGCCCCGGCCCCCGCGCGGGGGTGGCGAGGGGACGGGGTGGCGGCCGCGCTAAGCGCCTGGAGGCCCCCGCCTCGCAGGCCGAGGTCGCGGGTCCGCGCAGAATGCCACTTACTCGCTGGAGGTGGCCCACACGGGCCCCCTGGTTCCCGCACGCAGCGCGGAGCCTTCCTTCCGCCTCCTCTGGACCGCGGCGGTACTGAGGAGTCGCGGTCGCCGCAAAGGCAGGTGGGAGTCCGCGCGGGGGCCCCTGGGAAACGTAGTCCCGACGCGTCCCACTCCGATGCTGATAAAAAAGCGGGGCGGGGAACTACGACTCCTGGTTGTCCTCGCAACAGAGGCCGGCTCCACCTAATAGGAGACACGCAAACCTGCGTTGTCGCCAAGGAGACGGCGTCCGGGTGTGCGTGCGGTCCCGCCCACCCTGCCCCAGAAAAGCGCGCGATTGGCCAGGACGATGATTGATAGCCCTCTCTCTCAGTCAGATTTCCAAGAGGTCCCAACCCGGAAACGACTTGCCATTCCCAGCCTCGCTCGGGTGGGAGAGTTGGGGGTGGGGAGCGCCCGGGGAGCTCTGCTGTGTCCTGGTGAGCGGGGCTACAAGTGAGACTGATGAAACGAGAATCTCTGGGAGTCAAGACTCCAGTTGATTCTAATATGCGCAGCCCCGTTGGAGAACCACGCCCCCCCATCCTCAAAGGTGATGCTAACCCTACTGGCTCTCCTGGGTGGGAAGAGCTGATCAGGCTTCCTACCCATTTAAGTTACCCTTATCTTGTCCCCATCTGTTGCCTGGCTCCTGCCCTCCATAAGGACATCTAATTTTGTTAGCCAGTCCAGCACATGGATTGCATTCAGCGACCCAGCGTGCCGCACCTGCATCTTCCACCACCGCATCTCCTTCCAGGGCGGCAGGACTGCCTCGCTCCCTTTCTCGATCCTGTAGGTGTCTGGACATCGAATGCCCTGCCAAGGTGTCTGTCTTTCTGTCCAGGGACAAAATCAGGGCTTATTTTTATCATGCTCATTGAGGTTGCAGAGGCGGCTGGAAGGCAGTTGGAGGGCGGCTTGCCTGTGTTGGTCCCCTGGTGGCGCAAGAGCGAGTTGCACATGAATGCCTTGACTCAGTTGCCTCAGAGAAAGGGGTGCAGCTGCTGGCCGGCTGTGTGGATGTGCACATGCTCGACCTCCTGCTGTATGTGTGTGGTGGACAGAATAATGGACCCCAAAGATGTCCACATCCTAATCCCCAGAGCCTGCGAATGTTACCTCAAATGGCAAAAGGGACTTCGCAAATATGATTAAATTAAAGATCGTGCTATGGGGGGGTTATCGTGGGTTATCCAGGCGGGTCTTAAATAGAATCACAATGGTCCCCTAAGAAGGAGGCAGAAGAGCCAGAGTCGGAGAAGGAAATATGACAGAAGCAGAGGTCGGAGTGACGTGGCCACTGGACGAGGAATACAGGTGGCCTCCAGAAGCTGATTTCCTAGCAAGGAACAGATTCTCCTCTGGAGCCTCCAAAAGGAACACAGCCCTGCTATGTCGTCTTCATTTTAGCCCCTAAGACTCATTTTGGAATTCTGACTTCTAAGCTGTAAGGTAATAAATGCATGTTGTTTTACACCACTAACTTTGTGGTAATTTGTTATAGCAGCAAACAGGAAACTAATACAGTCTCCGTGAGGCACTAGGGGGTCTTCGATGTTCTCCAGCTCTGGCCCATCTCCCTTTTGAACAGAGCAAAGGCAAGCCTCAGGTCCAGAGCCTCTGCCTTCAATATCGTCAACCACAATTTAACCACCATCCCCTTTCCTGGTGTCTATGCCTGTGGTTCCCTTCCTCTGGCACATGGCTCTGGTTTTATATTTTGGGTCGTGCTGTCAAGTTACTGTCGTTTCCTTTTCAATACATGAATCTAAGGAAAAACAAGTGAGTTGATGTAAATCAGTGGTTCTCAACCTGGGGACAGTTGTGCCCCTCAGGGGATACTTGGGGTTGTCACAACCAGGCAGGGTTGGGGGTAGGGAGTGTAACTGGCATCAGTGGATGGAGGACAGGGAGGCTGCTAAACACCCTAAAATGCACAGGACAGCCGCCACAACAAAATGGCAATAGTGCCAAGGTAGAGAAAAGAAAACCACGAGGTACAGGTGGTACATTCTAGGGGTGAGGACTGTCTGGGAAGTACTGCATTTGAGCAAGGTGGAATGGGCTCGGATCTCAGTGAAAAAAGCTAGACACGAAAGGCCACATACTCTACAATTCCATTTCTGTAAAATGTCCAGAATAGGCAAATCCGTACAGAAGGTATGACTAGTAGAAACTAGGCTAGCAGTTGCCAGGGGCTGGAGGGAGGGAAAGAGGGAATGCAGCTAATGGATATGGGGTTTCTTTGGGGTGATGAAAATGTTCTGGAACTAGACAGTGGTGATGGTTGCAAGACTTTATGAATATACTAAAAAAACACGGGATTGACTTTAAAATTATCTTGTATGTAACTAATATCCTAATTAAAACGTTAAAAGAAATAGAGTTGTCAGTGGACTCATGGAGACGGTGGGATTCAAGGCAAGACCTGAGGAGGGAGTGAGCCCTGGGGTCCTCTGGGAGAGCGCAGGTCAGGCAAGGGGACAGTGATGCAAAGGCCCTGAGGAAGCCCGGGTGGCTGCGCACGCAGGAAGAGGAAGGAGTTAACAGAAGCCATATCCTGTGGGCAGAGTGGGCCACAGTGCAGACTTTATCTTTTCTGGTCAGTGGCACAGGGAACCACAGAAGGTGCTGAGCAAAGGAGGATGAAATTTGATTTAGGCCCTCACAGGCTCCCCCTGGTGGCCATGGAGAGAGTGGTCATCTTCCTTTTTGGGCCCTGGCCTGAACCTCTGAACTTCTCTGCAGGGTTGTGGAGTGTCTGAAGCCAACGGGTGTCACATGTCCCAACTCTCAACACCCACATCCCCGCCTCCACAGCCAGGTGTCCAGCCAGAAACCCAGGAGATGAACTTGTCTCCATCCCCAGCCCTACCCCGCCTGGTTAAGGGGCCAGTCACTTAGCAAACCCTACAGTCTGTCTCCTCCTCCTTATCCCCTGACCCTAGTGGAGGGGCCTGCTGCCTCTTCCTCCATATTCAGCCTCCACGAAGGCCTCTTCACTGAGGTTGCCAAGTGGAATCAGAGGATGAAAAAGAAAGCCCACAGGGTAAATATTTCCAGCATTCAATTCAATGTGGCTGCCTTTTGGGACTATGGGCTTTCTTTCTTTCTTCTTTCTTTCTATTTCTTTCCTCTTTCTCATTCTTTCTTTTTTCTTTCCTTCCTCCCTTTCTCTCTTTTTCTTTTCTTTCTTTTCTTTTTTTCTTCTTTCTGTGGCAGGGGGGCAGGGTCTCACTTTGTTGCCCAGGCTAGAGTGCAGTGGCATCATCATAGTTCACTGCAACCTCAAATTCCTGGGCTCAAGCAATCCTCCTGCTTCAGCCTCCCAAGTAACTAGGACTACA
>NW_012150730.1:409998-412485 GCF_000956105.1 Propithecus coquereli
TCTGTCTCAAAAAAAAAAAAAAAATTGACAGGGGAGATTCAATTGGTACCAACCTGCGTGGACAGAAGTGGTCTGGTAGGGGCCCCTTTCCCCCACTCCTCTTGCCCAACCCCTCCCCAGCCCCAGTGGCGCCCAGCCAGACAGGGAGCAGTGGGGCAGTGGTAGGCAAGCCAGGCAAGCTGACGTGAATGGCACTCAGTTACATTTAAATGGCAGGATCCTGGGGCTGTGCTGCCTCATGGGTTTGAAAGGGCTTTCCTGCTCTGTTAGATAGAAGCTTAACGGGGGACTTGTGGAACCTGCAATCGGACAGATTTGTAAACTTGTGTTACCTTATCTTGGGTTCCTAGGAATGGCATCTGGATTCCAGACTTCGGACTGATAACAGATGAAGCCCTTGTCCGCAGAAAAACAAGGAAGGAACCTTAGAGTCTTAGTACAGTCCTGGTACCTAGATAGTTGCTGAGAGGGATCCCACAGCCAGTGGCCCGTCAAAGCCATTGAACAATGTTGTGAGAGGAGGCCTTTTGCCCCCGGCGGTAATAGCTACTTTTGAGTTGTCTATTCCCAATCCTGCCACCTTTTGCCAGCCAAAGAGAATGAGCCTTTACAACGAGACTGTTTAGAGGTTCTGGAGGCTGATGGATCTGTCAGGTCAGCCAATGCCGCAGCCAGATTGGGATCTTTTTCCCTGACTGGAGCAGCTTTTTGGACGAGGGGCCAGATGTGTGGTGATCACAGCAGCGGCACTGGCACCAGGGACTTCAGCCCAGGAAGCTGAATGCTCGTTATTGTGAGGAAAAAAATAAACATTTATACAGACTCTAAATATGCTTTTATTTATTTTTTCTTAATGTTTATAAAAGCCTACAGCACCCAGTATTCCCAGACAATCTCCCATCCAGGTACTAACCAGGCCTGACCCTGCTTAGCTTCTGAGATCAGACAAGATCAGGCACGTTCAGGGTGGTACGGCCATAGACTAAATGTGCTTTTGTGATTGTGCATGTTCATCGTGCCTCTTGAAAGAAAAGGCATCTCCTCATTGCAGGAAATAAGAATATTAAGTGTGCCACCGAAATAATGGCCTCGATACAGGTAGTGGCTAAGCCCAAGCAGGTGGCCGGCATGGCAAAAGTCCACTGGCAGAGTGCAGGGAGGTAGCTAAGCTCCCAGCAAAAAACCAGGTCCCTTTGGTAGAGTTGCAAGGGATAAGAAAATAATAGAGAAAAATGGAAAATAAAAGAAATAAAAGCATACACAGAGACAAAGATACAGTTGTATAAGTTTATAAAAATTATAGGCAAAGTGGGATCTCAGGGGGCCTAGAGCTTCTCCGTGGATCTCAAAAAGCCCCAATGAGGTCTTACATGGTAACTTATAGGGAACAGTGATTAGTTGCCAGGGGTAACAGATTTACATAACAGCAAGTAGTTCCTCTCAGGTTAACAGATTTTCAAAAGGCTTCTACAGATCCTTTAACTAATTCTATCTACGTGAACAAATGGTTACAAAATCTTTCAAAGATTAACTTCTAAGTTCTAAGGTAAGTTTATCACTTAACAGAGGGGTTAAACAGAGATATGTTGGCTCCATATTTATTAGGTTATTGTCAATGGAGACAGGTAGTCTGGAGTGTTAAAACAGGAGCTTGCTTTTAGCCATTCGGGCAGCTGTCTGTGGCTGTCTGTTGGTGGGGGGGCACTCCATTGTCAGCTCTCATCCTGTAGTTTTTAACAGATTCGCTTTCCTTTACAAAGCAAATCCAAACCTTTAGGTCTGAGAAACATGGCGCCTTGTGGGATACAGCCGCTACTGTCTTTCAGAGACGCCCTTCCGAGTGCAACAGCATTTGAAATGCAAACTAACACGTTCACATATTCCTTCACGGCAAAGCGCTGCAAAACTCCTAAGACAAATCCTGTCTGCAAACACGTTTATATTAATTCATGGAGCAACAGCAGAGCTGCTAAGGAGGCCACTGGAGGTGATCTGATTCTTGGGGCCTTGATACCCCAGCTAGATTTAGACTCCCTTCAGAACTAAAGACTGGGGCTTTGACATTTGGGATGACACAGCTAAATGGAGACAGAATTCTCATAGACTCATCTCCTACCCAAAGCTTTTGTTTGGTCTCTTATGAGGTACCTGCACGAATACACCATCGGGAGCGTGATGCCCTGATGGATTTGGTGGGACATCATTTGAGAGGACCCCGTTTACGACTAACTATGTGCTTGGGGTGGTCTAAGGACAGAAAGGTGACCCGCTACACAGGGAGCCCAACATCTGGGGGGTCCAACCTTTTAATGATTGGCAGTTTCACTTGGATACCTGGGCTTGTATTGGTAGATACATTTTCAGGCTGGGTAGAGGCTTGTCCCACCCACAGGAGAGAAAGGAGCATCTGAGGTTACCAGAATCCTTTCAGAGGAACTCACTCCAAGATGGGCTCCTACCAGGAGCAGACAGGGCCTTCACTGAGTT
>NW_012150730.1:412832-422522 GCF_000956105.1 Propithecus coquereli
AAAAAAAAAAAAAAAAAAAAAAAAGAGTCCAGGGAAAGAGGCCAAGCAAATGAGGAATAACACGGTGATGGAGGCTGTGGACAGACAGCTACAGAAACAACTCGACAGCTCAAGGTACCACCATGTTTGGCTACTCCACAACAGTGCCCATCGGGGGAATCTTGGCTTCCTGCCATGTACACCTGGATCTGCCACACAATGTCCTGTGGTCACCCATAAACTGCTTTGAGTGGACCCCCAGTGCAAACCTGATGAACTGTTTCTCCAAAAAGCTGGACACGGTGGACTCAATGATCCCTTAGGTCATCAGAATGTTCATAGGTGCAGTTCCTCTATACAGAGCGATAATGGACCCTTCTTTGTAGCAGAGGTAACCCAGCAGGTAAGGAAAGCTCCATATCTGGAATGGAAATCACATGGAATCCACCTAAAGTGGGATAAGGTATTGCTGCTTACCCTCCTCTGGATAAGAGTAGCCCTTTAGAAGCAGGCTTAAGTTAAGCCCTGAAAAAGTTTATGACAGACCCTTCCTAACGCTCCGAGGCAAGTATGGTAATATAACCACGAGTAAAAGAAAATAGAATAAAACAGTATGTCAGATGAGTGGGTCAGGTGCTAACCACCATACATGAGTTTGCTTTTTTCAGGTCCCTGCCCCAGTTGGAAACAGAGAAGCAAAAGGGACCCTATGAAGTGCATCTAACAACTCACACCTTGTTGAAATTGTCAAAAGTGAAACCTTGGGTCCCCATGCAGTGTGAACAATACAGTGCCAGCAGTCTGTGGGGCAGACTCTGGATCTCGTCCCAGCATCCTGTGGACCTGGGGAAGGTGGACCACCCTGGGCATGGCAGCGGGGCAGGGGTGTGTGTGCATGAGTTTTGGTTGTGCCATATTCCCCACACAGCAACTGATGGGGCTGTGCCCAGGACCTCCCACCTGCCCTTTGCAGCACGGTGGGTCATTCTTCTCAGGTCTATAAAGATGTCCGTTATCAAATGACTATGGTGGCCATGCCACAGCCTGCAAACTGGCCTTACCTGATTGCATTCTCATTTTCACATTGAAGGGGGAACCCGAGGTTCGGTGGGGCCTGTCAGCTTGTGAGGAAAAAGAAGCAGGGTGGGGGATCCCACTCTGGACCCAGGCTGAGTGCGAGGGCGGCTGCCCTGCTGACCTGCCTTCTGTCGGCCCCCACCCTCCCCGCTTCCCAACAACCAGCCCAGCTCCCACCCAGGACCAGGGAGAGGTCCTCTTAGCCCTTCCTTCAACCCCACAGACCCCAGTGCACAGGGTGGAAGGCAGGGGTGGCAGGGGCTGGCTATGCCCCCATCGGAGGCTGAGGTTGGACCCCTGGCCCAGGCCAGCTAAGGGTGTGTGTCCTTTGATGAGTTGTGACTGACCACAGTCTGACAGGCCTACTGTGCGGAGACCTCAGCAGTCTCCGGACAGAAATCCCCCTGGAATTGGGTCTGGAGCCTTTAGTCAGTCAGTGAAGAAACAACAGCTGCTGGGCATCTGTTGTGTGCATGTCTGGGGGGCTGGGAGTGTGGTAGGCCCAGCCCACCAACTGTGACAGACAAGGACCACCCGGGACTGGGTCAAGTGGCTGGGCCCTTGGAGTCTGGTTGGGGGACACTCCCTTGGAGACTGAGGTGGGCACCGAGGGCCAGGCAGCCACATGTGATCCTGGAGTCTGGCTCTGTGCATGCTGCTGGCACGGGTGTGCAGTCACCAGCTCTGGGCTTTTGCCCACCACGGCCAATCCACATACCAGTTTGGCTCACGGGCCTACGTCTAAGAGGCAACGGATAGGCAGGGAAATGAGGGTGGGTCAAAGGCTGCACACACTCTCCACACTGGCTGCCAGGGTCACCGGGTGGGGCTGTAGAGCGAGCAGGGGCCCCCGCCACCGTGCCTACCCCACGCACCATTCCAGAGCCCTCTCAGAGGGTTCTTGCGGGTCGGCCCCTAGCCAGGGCTAACCCATTCACAGAGGCCGTTCTCAGAGCAGGAGGGGGGTATTGCGTGCTGGGGGAAATTAATCTCCTTCTACTCCTGGCTTTGTCTTTCATCCCTCCGTTCAGCCTTTGGCCACAAGCTTACATTTCTGGTCCTTGGAGAAGTCAGTCCTGTTCGATCTGGAGCAGGGAGAGAGAGAGACACACACACACGAAGCCTCATGTGTAGCAAAATGCTGTTTATTTTGGGCATCTGGGCGCAGGTAGATGGAGGCGAAAAAGCATCCACAAGCGAAAAGGGGAAAGCCTTGGGTTTTATAGAGGGTTGCTCAGGGGGAGTGAGTACCTGGGCCAGAAGAGCCGCTGCAATAAAAAATTTTTTTTCAATTTCTGGGGTCCCTGGGTCAGTCTCATCCTGCAGAGATAAGGGAGGGGGGTAGTTCTGTCCTTATCAGGGGGGATAGGAATGCTGGCTGCACCTGTCCGTTAGGTTTACAACCTCCGGGGACTCTCCAGACCCCTGCGGCTATTGATTCACAAACCTCGGTTTTCCATTAACCACATTCCGTCCCATACGTGCTTTTCAAGTTCCTACCCGGAACAAACCTAACAAGTCCGGCTCAAAGGGGCACCCCTGGGAGCCAGGTGTGGACACGAGGGTTCCCGTAATGGGCACCCTGAGGTCAGGAGGCTGCAAACGCCTCGCGGGCCCCCCCATAAAGAACTCGGATAAGAAAAGCGCCCGGAGGGGTCCCCAACCTGAAGACCCCGCCCTCCCGAGACACCGCGCGACCTCTAACCCCCACTGCGCCCCCTACCCCAAGATGGGTCACACCGCTCCGGCTGGGGGTCTGGCTCCCACCGCCAGGACCCCCGGCCTCATTCAGGCGTCCTCCTCTCCCTCCCTGGACGCTATGACTGGACAGTAGGCGGGGGTCCGGCGCGGAGTGACTGCAGGATTCCAGCGGGAAAACTGACCCTCCTGAGGCTCCAAATACGCAGCACCTAGGAGCGTTGGGGAGGGTCCCGCGCATGCGCACGGCGACCCGGGGCCCACAGATGGCGGTAGTGACCACCAGAGGCTATTCCGCCAACCCAGGCCCTCAGCGTACGCGTGCCTGTAAGGCGGCCGTAACCGCGACGAGAAACCAGAGGGTGCCGAACTGGCTATCTCCGGTCGAAACCCGCGGCTGCTGGGGAGTGAGCGGCCAAACAAGCGAGCGAGCGCCGACTGGACTTTTGCCCTTATCAGACATGGAGGCTTTGGCCTCAGGGAGATCTCTGCGCTTGTGCAAGCGCGCTCCAGACCCGGCAAGCATTGAAAGTCGGACATCCGCGCGCGCGCTTGTGGGGGCCTCCTGCAAGTGCGCATGCGCCCATGCTATACCCGTTCCATCTAGCAAAGCGTTTGACTTTACATCCTTGCTCCGCATTGGTCCGTAGGCTCATGGTGACCTGCTTCGCACACGCTGCTGCCGTTAACCCGGAAGTTTTCGCTCCAGTTAAAGTCTTCCGACGGAAGCGTGCGGCCTCTTCCTGTCTGTGCCAGGGCGGCGCGTGGTCCTTTCCGAGCGGTAGAAACGCTCCGGCTGTGTCCTCAGGTGAGGCAGCCGCGGGGTCTGGGGTCCGAGGGACCGCCCAGGGTCTTCCGGGGAGCCGTGGGCAGGCCCAAGGCCCGGATCTTACCTGATTGCGCCTTTCCTGTACGTTTCTGTGGGAAAGGTACAGAGGAAGCGGGCGCGGGCAAACTTTCCCAGGGCTGCTTGCCGGTACTCCGCCTTCTCTGTAGCTTTGCCGTGCAGCGGGCCTGGAGGATGCTGGTTTGGTGTGAACTCTGCAATTTTACACTGAGGCAGGAAGTTTTCGTTTCTTAGCTACGTGACACTTTTTTTTTTTTTTGCTTTGTATACGTGGTCCCTTAGTAGCAGCCTTTAGAGCTTCCTTAGTGTCCGCCGAGAATAGGAACTTTTGTGTTAATTGTGCCACAGAATTCTTAGGTGGGACCTTGATGCCAGATAATGTTCCCATTATACGAATAAGGAAACTGAGTCCAAAACACTTTGTTGATACTCCCATAGTTAAAGAGCTTATAAATGGCATGCCTGGAATTTGAATCCCAGGGGATGCAACGTTAGGGCGTTGGTGTCTGCTGAGCCATTATGCCTTCATGCAGCAGCTGTTGACCGGGTGACTGAGGTGTTGGGCCCGTGGGTCCTGGTCGAAAGACAGATGCCTTTGCTGATAGTTGAGTGGCCTTTTTTCCTAGGGCTTAAAGCGATGTTCACAGCCCTCCTTGGTCCCTCATAACTCCCCAATTCACCACAGGATAGGGGCCAGCCTCAGAGTTGGACGTGGCGTGCCTGTGCCCGAGGCTGGCTGGGCTCTGACAGTTTTTTCCTGCTCTCGTGTTGCACCCAGGATGACCGAGTGGGAGACGGCTGCACCGGCGGTGGCAGAAACCCCCGACATCAAGCTCTTTGGGAAGTGGAGCACTGATGATGTACAGATCAATGACATTTCCCTACAGGTAAGGGGGACGTGGTGGTTAGTCTTCTTAGCAGGGGACTGGGAACAGATGTGGATTTTTCCAGGAGGGGACACTTCAGACTTTTTGATTTCCTTCTAAGTCAACAGTCGAAGCCGTGACAGGTAAGGAAGGGATACCTGGACCACACCTGCCGCAGCCACTCTTTCACATCCTGCCCAAAGGTTGCTACAACTTTAGTCATGAGATGGTTCATTGCCCAGAAGGAGCATCGCATTCCACATCCTGTTGTTTTTGTAGCAAAATACACATAAAACTCACTTTGTTTTTATTCTTTTTCTTTTGAGAAAGGGTTTCTGTTGCCAGGCTACAGTGCAGTGGCGTCATCATAGCTCACAGCAACCTCAAACTCCTGGGCTCAAGCGATCCTCCTGCCTCGGCCTCCCGAGTAGCTGGGACAATAGGCTCATGCCACCATGCCTGGCTAATTTTTTTCTATTTTTGGTAGTGGTGGGGTCTCGCTCTCACTCAGGCTGTTCTTGAATTCCTGACCTCAAGCGATCCTCCTGCCTTGGCCTCCTGGAGTGCTAGGATGAATGTCTTTTAGATCTTAGCTTTTCCTTCATGGGTTGGTTTTGGGAGGTCCACAGGCTTTTTCATCAAAGGGCCAGATAGTAAATGTTTTGGGCTTGGTGAGACATTGGATCTCTGTTACTTATTTTACGGATTTTCTCTTATTTTTTGAACAACCCTTTAAAAATAAATGAACTGTTCACTATCTCTTGGTCTATTAAACAAATGTTTATTAAGTGCCTGCTCTGTTAGGGGTTGGGTAAGTAAAAGTGTAGCGTGGGAGTTAACTCCACCGGAAACACCCATGCTCCACTGTGGGGCCAAGCTCTTGCTGGGTCATCTGGTGTTTGCGGTTTTGTGCTGCACGGTGAAGCCTGAACACCCTTCTACTTGCCCGTTTATGCAGGTGCTTCTCTTGAGGGTGGACACTGGGCTTCAGTGTCAGTCTCCTGTGTTCCTTTCCTGTCACTCTTTGTGGAAACACATAGTTTGTGTGTTCTCACATGCAAGTGATAGGATGGCCTTGGGTCTGTTTTTGTAATGGAATTATCCGTAGCAGTCCCTTTCAAATACACACAACTCCACTGATTCCATCCCCGCTTTATGAATGCAAGATTAATATTTTTGGACTTTTGTAGGCTGCTTTCTGGGGATATGTGTGTAGGAATGCTTGTTAAATGATTTTTTTTTTTCCTTTTAAAACTGGTTACTCTGGGACGGTTGTTCCCTCCCTCTGGGGGTCACTGTACAATGTCTGGATACATTTTTAGCTGTTGAAACTGAGGGGGGTGCTACTGGCTTGCTGGATGCTGCTGAATATCCTACAGTGCATGGGATCCCCCCCACAACAGAATTATCTGGTTTAAAGTACCCATGGTGCAGAGTCTGAGGAACACAGCTTTAGAAAACTGAAATCATGGGCTCTAACCTTAGATTCCCACCCTCTCTCTCCTTCTCTTTTTAGTAATTTGGTAAAGTCACTTGTTAGGGTTTAATTTTTTTCATGGTAGGTGGGGCTTGCATTCAAGTCCCCTGGGGAAGCAGACCAGAGTTGCAAGTGGCTGGGGGCTACCCTTCGTGGGCGCCAGGGCCCATCCTGCTCCTGACCATTGTCCCTTTATCCCCCTTCCCTGCTGCCAAGGATTACATTGCAGTGAAGGAGAAGTATGCCAAGTACCTGCCTCACAGTGCCGGGCGGTATGCTGCCAAGCGCTTCCGCAAAGCGCAGTGCCCCATCGTGGAACGCCTCACTAACTCCATGATGATGCACGGCCGCAACAACGGCAAGAAGCTGATGACTGTGCGCATCGTCAAGCATGCCTTTGAGATCATCCACCTGCTCACGGGCGAGGTAGGGCTCTGCGGCCCACGGGTCAGGCTGTGCCCTTAGTGCGTCCCACAGCCCCGTGGTGCATATGCCAGGCTCATCCCCTGTGTGGTGCAGCTGCCCTTGTAGGGGTGAGGAGAATGGGAGAGGGATTGTGGGGCCCGGGTGTCAGGCTCATAGCCCCCTTCTCTCCTAGAATCCTCTGCAGGTCCTGGTCAACGCCATCATCAATAGTGGACCCCGGGAGGACTCAACTCGCATTGGGCGAGCTGGGACGGTGCGACGGCAGGCTGTGGACGTGTCCCCACTGCGGCGTGTGAATCAGGTGGGCCTGTGGCTTATGCACATGGCACGGTGGAAACAGCCACCAGGATTGGGTGGGGTCCTGCCTGGGGCAGAAAGGCTTGTTGCTGTCTGTGTGTTTTATCAGGAGCATCACTTCCTCCAGGAAGCCTTCCTGGGTTCCCACCCTTTCCAGGACAGATCCAGGCTCTGTCCTAGGCTACATTTGGCTGAGGTCTAATTTCCTTTGGGTGTATATTTTTACACTGTGTACATTTGTGCGTGTGCTTTTTTTTCCTTGGGCCATTTGAGAATTAGTTGCAGGCATTCTGACAATTTCCCTCGAACTCAGTGAACTCTTAAGAGCTATAGAATATTGAATTAGTCATTGTTCCATTTATACATGTGTACCCAGCATGCCCTTTATAGCTGTTCCTGGTTAGTCTAGGGTCCCGGTCAAGAGTATATCTTGCCCTCCCCCCCCCCGTTGTTTTTTTTTTAATTTGAGACAGTCTCGCTCTGTCTCCTGGGCTGGAATGCGGTGGCATCATCTTAGCTCACTACGACCTCAGACTCCTGGGCTCAGGCGATCCTCCTGCCTCAGCCTTCCAGGTAGCTGGGAGTACAGGCGTGCGCCACCACACATGGCTAATTTTTTATTTTTTTGTAGAGAAAAGGTCTCACTATGTTGCCCAGGGTAGTCTCGAACTCCTGGCCTCAAGCGATATTCCAGCCTTGGCCTCCCAAAGTGCGAGGATTACAGGCGTGAGCCACCATGCCTGGCCCCGTATATTGCATTTTGCTGTCACAACCAGGCTGAAGTCTGTCATTGGGACTGTGTGTGTGTATCTGCTTTTTCAGCCCTCTGATCCCAGATCTGGGCTGATGCCACCTTCCCTTACATCTTGTCTCAGTGGGCCAGTGGGAGAGAGCGTTCCAGCCAACACGTCTGTTGAGGGTGGGCCGGGGTACTGGGGGACCAATCTGTCGGTAGCCTCAGCCTGACCCCTGCACTCCCTAGGCCATCTGGCTGCTGTGCACGGGTGCCCGTGAGGCTGCCTTCCGGAACATCAAGACCATCGCCGAGTGCTTGGCGGATGAGCTTATCAACGCTGCTAAGGTGGGTGGGGACGCGCGGGGCGGGTCATAAGTTGGGCGTTTGGTGGGGGTTCTCCACAATTGAGAGCTAACCATCTGCCTCCTTGCAGGGCTCCTCCAACTCCTACGCCATTAAGAAGAAGGATGAGCTCGAGCGTGTGGCCAAGTCTAACCGTTGATTGCTCGGCTGCTGCCCAATAAACCTGTCTGCCCTTGGGGGCGGCCCTGCCCACCTGTGCTGTTTTCTGTGGGGGGGGGGGGCAGGGTAGCCCTGGTGGCCTTTGGAGCTGCTCGTGTTTGGGCATGTCCGTCGGCCTGTGGGGCCTGGAAGCACCACTGACTCAGAACCCGGCACCTGAGGACCGGCAGGTGGGGCACAGTGCAGGCCAGGCCTCCCGGGTGTCCCAGCAGGCACTGGAGATGCGAGAGGTTGACAGTGACCTCCGAGGACCTGGCACACTACTCTCGTCTGGGAGGGGCTTGTGTGTGGGTGAGGTCTGGGTGGCAGCAGAGCATCCTGAGAGGGACGTTGCCTGAAAGCAGCCCCGGGGAGGAACAAAGCTGTGGTGTCTGGGCCACAACCGTCCCCAGCCCCTTGTGCGTTGGCTGGTGAGTCCCGCTGTCCGCCCCTGGCCTCCAGAAGCCCCGCCCTCTCCAAGTGGGGACCGGCCTCACTCTGGCCGGGTTGTCTCTCCAGCCACACTGGTTGTGGCTGCAGCCCTGCCCTGTACACCTGTCACCCGGAGCATGACAGGTTCCCCCTCTCCACTAGTGGCCCATGCAGAGTTGCCAGGCTGGTGGGGACAGGTTGGGATCCACCCAGGGCCGTGAGCGGTGACTCCATACTGGAGATTCATCAGGTCTGGAAGGGTGGGCTGTGCCCATGCCCTCCCGCCTTGTGCCATCGTCACCTTCCCGCCACCCCCGACATCCGGCCAGTTCGGGTTCGGTGCTTACCCTGGCAGGACTGCCCAGGGGGTGGGGCAGGCAGTCCGACGGGTCCAGCGGGTACGTGGGAACCTGGGACCTGGAAGGGCGGCCCCCAGGTTAGGCGCCCTCCCCCAGGGAGGGGCACTGAGCTACCCAGCCTCTGGTGGGCCAGAGCTGGCCAGAACGGAAGGTGCTCTCCACTGGCCGGAGGGAGGCGGCATCCACAGGTAGGAAGAGTCCCGCGGGCCGGCTAGGTTCTCACTGTGGGGAGCCCTTGGTCCCGCTCCTGGGCTTGTAGGACCGCCGCCCTGGGTTCTGTCTGCCCAGCTCTGCTTCCTGTCCGCTCTCCCGGCGGGATCCTCCCTGGAGTCTCCATCCCTGTCCTTCCTGGAGCCGCTCAGGTCTTCCTCAGGTCCACGTTCAGCCCCAATCTGTGACCCTGTTTGTTTCTAGGGCATCCCCTAAGTTTCCAGTTCGAGGTCTGTGGTCCCCCATCGCTGCTCCTGCTTGGCGCTGTCTGCCCCTTCCGTGGGGACTCTGCTCTGCCCCTCCTCAAAGTCCATCCGGAGTCACCACGGGTCTCGGCGCTGTCCGCGCTCCCACCGCCGCCTCCCCTGCCTGACTGCCTCGCCCGGTGCGGTCTGGATGCCCTGCCCTCGGCCCCCCTGGCTCCGCCGCGCCCGGACGCTCCCCGGCTCGGGCCCCAGCTCCCCAGGCTCGCTCTCCGCGCCCCGCTCCCCGGCCGGAGGGGAGGATGAGGAGGAGGAGGAGGAGGAGGAGGCGGACGGCAGCCCGGGCGCCGGCCCCATCCTGAGCCCCGCCTCCCCGGTGGAGTGCCTCATCTGCGTGTCGCCCTTCGACGGCGCGTTCAAGCTGCCCAAGCGCCTGGACTGCGGCCACGTCTTCTGCCTCGAGTGCCTGGCCCGCCTGTCGCTGGCCACCGCGGGCGGCGGCGACGCGGTGGCCTGCCCGGTGTGCCGCGCGCCCACGCGCCTGGCCCCGCGCCGCGGGCTGCCCGCGCTGCCCACGCAGCC
>NW_012150730.1:422617-438735 GCF_000956105.1 Propithecus coquereli
CGCCGCCGCCGCCGCCGCCGCTGCGCCTGGGCCGCCCGCTGTCGCGCCGCCCGAGGCTGGACGGCCCGGCCTGGGCCTTCAACGCGGCCGTGGCGCTGGCCGTGCTGGTGGCCGCGGGCCTCGTGGTCTCCGGAGTCTACATCTTCTTCCTCATCCCGCACGCCGCCTCCTCCGGCCCCGCGCGGCCCCAGCTCGTGGCGCTCGCCCCGGCGCCCGGCCACTCCTGGCTCCCCGCGCGGCCCACGCCGGGGGCGCCCTGGGCCCCGGTCTGGACAGCGCGGCCCTCGGGCGCGGACCCGGACGCGGCCCCGACGGCGGCTGCCGAAGACGCGCCGGAGCCGGAGTCGGGCCCCGGGGACCCGGCGGAGGCCGAGGGGACGCTGGACCGGCCGTCGGGCCGCACGTGGGGGACAGAGGCAGGCCCCGGCTGGGCCCCGCGGGTTCGGGGCGGGAGGAGGGTGTGGGGGCCGCAATAAATGCGTCAGCGCTGCGCACCCTGTCTCCTGCCTGGACCTCGGCGTCCCCCTGGGGGGCCTTGGCAGGGCGCGCAGCAAGCGCTCATTTCTCCAAACTAGGGCCTGGCGCGGGGTCCCTGGCATTGTCACCCTGGGGCAGGGACCCTCTCAAGGAGCAGCCACCGCTGTCATCCCATAGGGATCCTCTGGGAACACCCAGATCCCCCCTCAGGTCCGGGAAGTCACCTCTGATCCCGACTCTCGTGGCCGTCCAGCCAGTGTCCTGACCGGGATGTCTGCGAGGGTCCTGCCGGGGGTGCTCTGGGTCCGTCTCCGTGGGTCTGGTTGGAAGCATCCCTGATCCCCAGCCCTGGGGAGCGCAGGTGGAGACCTTCCGGCCACCCACGCTCGCGCAGGCGCCCGCCAGCGTCCCCCAGCCCCGAACCCGGAGCCCCAGGCACTGCGCCGCAGAGTCCTGGGGGAGCGCCCTCCCCCACACCAGGTCCCAAAGTCCGGGACTGCCCGTCCTCTGAGCTTGCCAGCTGCGGGCCTCCCGATTTTGGAGGGCAACGCGGCTGCTGCTCTTACCGCTGTCATGCTGCTCCCCACTGGCCCATGGCAGGGGACAACCCCGCCCTCCCTCAGTCTGTGCACTTAGTTCTTTCACTCTTCTGTCCAGGCTGGGCCAGATCCAGCTGTCTACATGCTGGATGTACAGTCGCCACCCCGCACACCTTGCTGGGGCGGGTGCTTGGCTGGAAGAGGCAGGGATGGCCTAGCCAGGGCTGGGGAGGGCCTCGAGTCTGAAAAACCACCTCCCAACCCCATCCTAAGTCCCAAACTGCTTTGGGAGCCTCACCTTCCCCCCGGATCATGGCTTCTCAGATCCTCCCAATATGCTGTGCTAGTCATGGCTCAGAGAGGCCAAGGTCACCCCTGGGTCAGAGGCACACAGAGCGGTGGGGCATCCTGGATCTCTGTAGCTGGCTTCAGGGGCTCTGGCCCTTCTCCCTGCCTGCGGGAGCCCCCACCACCCCAAATAATTTCTTGAGGCTAGTTACTGCTCTTCCTCCTCCAGGACTCCATCTGCCCTGTTCAGCCTCCCTCTGTGCCCCCAGCCAAAGCCTGGGCCTTCCCAGAGGACAGAAGCTCCAGGGAAGGTGGCTCATGGGTTCCTGTCCTCCTCTCAGAAGCCTTCCTGGGTTAGTCACAGGGGGCTAGAGGGCAGGTGCCCTCTGTGCAGACTGAACACGGGTCTTCTGTCTCCTCTCAGGCCCTGGAGCTCCCATCCTGCCTCACCTAGGCCAGGGATGGGGTGCTGTGTGTTGTGGGTGGGCACCCAGCATCGTCCAGAGAGAAATGTGACATCTGTGCAGCTGGACACGCCTGTTTGATTTGTTTACATGAGTGTCCTCAGCACCCAGCATACAGTGGATGCCAGATAGTTCCTGGGGAGTGACAGCGTTACAAGTGACTGAGAGGCAGCCTGGGAATGCACCCTGGGCCCAGGCATGTCTGTGGAGCTAGTTCTGGTGTGAGCTGCTGCTTCCAGGTGGAACACCAGAGGAGGAACACCGGGGAGACCAAGGGTGTGTCTTCTCAGACCAGTTCTTGGCCCAACCCAGGTGCCGATGTTACCCACAGGGGCTGGGACCAGTGCACTGGGTCATGGGGCAGCCACAGCCCAGCCTCACAGTGAGGGAACCTGGCGGGGCAGGAGCAGAGTTGGTGGTCTATTAGTTTTCTCTGGCTGCTGTAACAAATTACCCACAACTCAATCCCTTAGAACATGCACTTTGATTGTATTACAGTCCTGCAGTGCAGATATCCAAGATCAGTTTCGCTGGGCTAAAGTTGAGGTGCCCACAGGGCTAGTTCTTTCTGGAGGCTCTAAGAGAGAATCCATTCCTTAACTTTTCCAGCTTCTAGAGCAGCATCCCTTGCTCCTGGCTCCTTCAAAGCCAGCAGCGCAGCATCTTCAAATCTCTCTCTCACCCTCCTGCTGGTGCTCTTTCACTTACAAGGACACTATGAGAACACTGGGCCCACCCAAATAACCTAAGATAATCTTGTATCTCAAGAACCTTAATTTAATCACATCTGCAAAGTCCATTTTGCCATGTAAGGTAACAGATCTGCGGGCTCCAAAAAATAACAGCCTTATTGAAATATAATTTACATAGCATAATCACCCATTTAGACGGTACGATTCATTGGTTGTTAGCATATTCACACAGTTGTGCAACCATTACCACTATCTAGGTCCAGAACATGGTGAAAAAGAGACTTCATACTCTAGCAGTCAGGTCCCATTCCTCCCTCCTCTTGGCCCCTGGCAGCCATGCATCTATTTTCTGTTTCTATTCTGGGCTTTTCGTATCAACAGAATCAAATGGTGTCAGACATCCATATTTAAAGAGGAAGTAGTGTTTAGATCGTTCTTCCTAGCTGATGGAGTCAACTCACCCAGGGGTGTGGTGTCTGGAGCTGGAGAGATGCCAGTGCAAGTCCTGGTCCTTGTTCTTAGCCCCTCTGAAATTCAGTGTCCACTCGGGAAGAGGAGTTGGGGGATACACTTGGCCTTGGGCTTGTTGGGCTTAGCCTGTGCTCCCTGCTGTTGGTGCTGGTGGGCTGTGAGAGAGATGCAGGTTTCTGCTGGACTTCGAGGAGTTACTTGAGAGGCAAGACACGGGGCTTATCCCTGACTGGCCTTCTTATGGACTCAGCATCTGTCCAGGTGCCCTGTGGGCCTACCCAGTCTCTGTCCCATGCTGTCATTTCATTGCATTCTTCATGATTTATCCCAACGAGCACCTGTACATGTTCCAGGCTCTGGGCTGGGTACTGAGGTTGCAGCAGTGAAAAAAGAAGGTCGCAGATATCCCTGCTCCCATTTTTCATGTTCTGTGGTAGAGATGGACAATAAACAGCCAAACGGGGTATTAATGGGGTTCTTTAAGTCAGGGCTAAGTGTCCTGCAGAAGACAAAGCAAAATTATGTGACAGATTCACGGGGACCCAACTTAGATGGTGGAGTCAGTGAGTAGGAACACAGATGCTAGAGAGATAGGAGGGAAGAGCCTGCCAGGCTGAGGAAATGGCAGGTGCCAAGGCCCTGAGACAGGGACAGGCTTGTCCTATGAAGGCCACAGTAAGGAGCAGAGGGTGGTTGGAGGAGAGGTGGCCAAGAGGGTACCCAGCATTGTCCAGAAAGAAATGTAACTTCTGTGCCGCTAGAGGCTCCTGTTTGATTTGTTTACATGTGCGTCCTCAGCACCCAGCATACGGTGGGTGCCAAATAGTTACTGGGGAGTGACAGATAGGCAAGTAGGGGAATTGCTGCTGCTAAAGAGCAGACGTCCCAGATCTCTCAACTTAGTGAGAGTTTTTTCTCTTTCTTTTTTCTCTTTCTTTTTCTTTTTTAAAGTATTAAGTAGGAAGCCAGTTTAGGAACTTTCTGAACTTCATGTTCTTTTTTTTTTTTTAGACAGGATCTCATTCTCTTACCCTGGGTAGAGTGCAGTGGAGTCATCGTAGCTCACCGCAACCTCACATTCCTGCCTCAGCCTCCTGAGTAACTGGGACTACAGGTGCTCACCACCACGCCCCGCTAATTTTTTGTTTCTATTTTTAGTTGCCCGGCTAATTTTTTTCTATTTTTTTTTTTAGTAGAGACGGGGGTCTCGCTCTTGCTCAGGCTGGTCTTGAACTCGTGACCTCAAGCGATCCTCCCGTCTCGGCTTCCCAGAGTGCTAGGACTACAGGCGTGAGCCACCGCACCCTGCCGACCCTATCACTTTAAACCCCACGCAACCTGACCTGTATTCCACAACCTACTACAAAAGCCCGTGTCCTTAGTTGGGGAGACAAATTTGAGACTATTTCTCCCGACAGACGTCTTCTGTATTAAAATTCCTTTTTTCCTTGGCAATCCTCCTTGTCTCAGGAATTGGCTTTTTGTGCAGCGAGTAATAGCCGTTAGGCTGGATCCCTTCGTGGGTTCGGTGACAGACCTTTCGTGTATCCCACACCTGTGTGCATCCAGTGGCCCGTAAGTCTCCTACGTTGTGGGGCACCGAAGACTCAACACATCTAAAATACAACGGCTGCTGTTGCCCCGACACCTCCTCCTCCTGCCCGGTCCCCCGGCTGCTGGTCCCCAGCTGCTCACTGAACTCTGTCCGGGATGCTTTCCCGAGCCTCGGTATCCCACTCCACAGAGCGCACTCAGGCCAAGAGGGATGATTTCGGGAGGCCCCGGCGGACACTCCCGCGCGGCGCGCCCCTCTACGGCCGGCCGGGGACGCTGGGCCTCATGGCGGAACATTTGCCGTAGTCAGGGCGCATATAGGTCACGGAACTTCCCCGACGCCCGTGCCTTCTCCACTCCGCATTCCTCGGGGAACTCCGGTACACCGCCCCGGGCTCAGCCACCCCACTACTTCCTGTGGTTGCAAAGCAACTGTCACAAGCCGATGCCGGAAGTCCCGCCCTTGCCGCGCGGCCCTCCCGGAAACTCCCCTCTCCTGGGCCGTCATTGGCCACGTCTGTACGGACGCACGGCGAGATGTCTCATGGGAAATGTAGTTCATGCGCGACCTCCAGTCGCTAGCGGGGCATTCCCGTATCGCCTTGGTAACCGCCGAGCCGCCCCGCAAAGGGGCAGGGAAATGACGTCATAGTGTGCGGGGCGTGGCTGCTGGGGTCCTGGCCAGGGGAGCGGGGGAGCTTTCGGGCGTCGCCCTGGGGGTCCTGGCTCCGCGGCTGCCGGGTGGGTCCCAGCGCCCCGGAGGCCCCGCCAGGCCGGGTGACTTCCGTGGGGCGCCCCCGGGCGAGGCGTACGGCAGGGACCCTCACCGCCCTCAGCACGCCGTGGCGCCAGTGGCGGGTGATCCGTCTTCCTGAGACTCGGTGTCGCTCGCGAGGCTCCGGGCTCCGCACCCGCCCTCCCTCCCGCGTCTCCCGGAGGCGGCCCCTGGTCCTCAGGCGCATTTCACCCCGCGGGGGCGAGCTGCCTTCGGAGAGTCCGCGGTAGCCGGAGGTTCCAGCGCCCAGGCCGGGGGCGGCGGAGACGCGTTTCGGCGGAGTCCGCGGGCCCGCCCGCAGGTTCCAATGGCCGAGGCGGCGCAGGTGAGTAGGGGGTGCTCCAGGGAAGCGAGGAAGGGCGTGTCAGGTGAAGGGACAGGCAGAGGTAGAGGAGGGCCAGGAGTCTCGGAGATCTGTGTGTGTGGTTCCGGGCGGCTAAGGAGTAGGTGCAGGTGGGGAAGACTTCCTTCAGGGCTGGGGGACGTCCTTGGCAGTGGGAGCCATCAGAGATGTGGGTCAGCCCCGGGACAGGATGGGATCGTGGCTGCTGTGCGAGGCACTCTGGAGACACCATGTGCAGAACTCCTTGTGCGAAGGCCAGGGAATTGCCTGTAGGGTGAGCTGGTGAGGTTGTGCTGGGGGTGTACACTTCCAAGCATGCTGCCCTACAGTTATGTTCCTGGGGGCAGGAAGGGAAACGGGAGGGCCCTGGGAGCAGGTACCTGGGGCCCGAGGGAGAATGGTGAGCATGGGTTTGGTTGCGTCTGAGAGGTGATCTCTGGGACTCGGAATTGGCAGGCAGGAGATAGGATGGGGCCTGGGGGCTTGGTCCTGCACGTAGCCGGCACTAGTCTTGTCACCAGCCTTCTGTTTCTGTGGGCTGGACACAGTGTCCAGTAGTAACACTGGCGGCACCAGTCACACCAGAAGCTCTGGTATTCCTCTGAGGTGGGGGTCTTGGAAGAAGAGTGGTATGAGGGTACGTGTAGGGGATGTTGTCGGGTAAGGGTTGGGAAAGGGTAAGATAATGTCAGTAGGAGATGTGGCAGGATCTTGAGACACAAGTCAAAGGTCTGGATGTGTCCATCTGTCCATATTTTGGTGGTTTTTTTCTGCCCACCATTGACCCTAAGGCTCAGTTGAATCCATCATTGCAGGGCCTGGTGACGTTTGAGGATGTGGCTGTGTATTTCTCCCGGGAGGAGTGGGGACTCCTTAGTGTGACCCAGAAGAGCCTATACCGTGATGTGATGCTGGAGAACTTCGCACTCATTAGCTCCCTGGGTAAGTCTACACTCTTCCCCAGCAACCGACCACCTCTGCCCTTTCGCCATGCGAAGTTCTGTCCCTCCCAAAGCTAGAGCACACTGCTTCCTTGCCAGTTTCCATGTTGTAGGTGTTGTGGGTCCTGGGACTGGGCTGTGTACTCTTTCCCCATCTTTGAGCAGCCCAGTTATCAGCCTCAACACCTATGGCCCTAGGACCTAGTGGAGCAGGGTTTGAGGGTCAGATGTTTCTCAGTTTGCCCACTAAATCCCAAACAGCTCTGCTTCTGTCTGGCCCCGTGACTGCTAAAGACTTGGTTTGTCTGTGTTCCAGGTTTTGCCTTCTTCCTCCAAAAGAAAGTTTATAGGGCCCTCCCTGAGCTTGAGCCATGAATTTGAATCAGTAGATCAGTTTGGGGAGTACTGCCATCTTAATATCAAGTCTTTAGATCAATGAACATGGGATGTCTTTTCATTTATTTAGCTCAATTTTTTTTTTTTTCTTTTTTGGAGAGAGTGTCTTGTTACCAGGCTACAGTACAGTGGTGTCATCCTAGCTCACTGCAACCTCAAACTCCTGGGCTCAAGAGTTCCCCCTGCCTCAGCCTCCTGAGTAGTTGGGACTACAGGCATGCACCACCACACCCAGCTCAGTTTTGTATATTTTGTAGAGACGGGGTCTTGCTCTTGCTCAGGCTGGTCTTGAACTCCCGACCTCAAGCAATCCTCCTGCTCCAGCCTCCCAAAGTGCTAGGATTACAGGCTTGAGCTACCACGCCTTACCTCAGGTGCTATTTTGCAATCAGATTGTGCTGGAGCTAGACACATGCCTCTTCACAATGCTCAGCTGTCACAAGCAGCCAAGGCCCTACTGAAACCCTTTTTGCAGAAGAGTGACTTGGAGACCCTAACTCTCCTCTCTGCACCCCATCTTGTGTCCTCATCTCAGTTGAGGTTTTCCCTGTTCTGTAGTCTGGTGGAGCACTGGGCCAGCCCTTCCTCACCCAGACCTTTCCCAAAAACCCCCTAACAATTCTGTGGAGGGAGTTCTTTCTGGGTGTATCTGACATGCGCTGGTGATGAAGGCACCTCCTGCTTCCAGGCCGACTCTCAGCAACTGACTCTTCTCTGCCTTCAGGTTGTCTGTGTAGAACAGAGGATGAGGAAGCTCCTCCCAAGCAAGTGAAGAGCTGCAAAGTTCACCTCTCAGAGAAGCTTTTTATGTGTGGAGAATCTGAGGGTATCCCAGCTACCTTAGGCCTCATCCAACACCAGGACACCCACAGCAAGAGGAAGCCAAGCAGGAGCACTGAGCATGGGGCGGCCTTCCCACCCAGGTCTAGTCATGGTCAGCAGCAGGGAGCCCATGCTGCACAGAAGCCCTTCAAGTGCAGTGACTGCGGGAAGGTCTTCCTGAAGGCCTTTGCTCTCCTTGACCACCTGATAACTCACTCTGGAGAGAGAACCTTCAGATGCCCAACAGGCGGAAGTGCCTTCAAGGAGAAATCAGCTCGTATTAATCACCAGAAAATTCACACTGGAGAAACATCTCATGTGTGCGACGAGTGTGGCAAGGCCTTCAGTTACCCGTCTAAACTGAGGAAGCACCAAAAGGTTCACACAGGCATAAAACCTTTCAAGTGTAGTGAATGTGGGAAAACTTTCAACCGCAAAGATGCGCTTGTTCTGCACCAGAGGATTCACACCGGAGAAAGGCCCTATGAGTGCAGCAAATGCGGGAAAGCCTTCAGTGTTCTGTCCACCCTCATTCGGCACCGGAAAGTTCATATTGGAGAAAGGCCCTATGAGTGCAGCAAATGCGGGAAAGCCTTCAGTGTTCTGTCCACCCTCATTCGGCACCGGAAAGTTCATATTGGAGAAAGGCCCTATGAGTGCACGGAATGTGGCAAGTTCTTTAAATACAATCATAGTTTCATTCTTCACCAGAGAGTTCACACTGGAGAAAGGCCTTTTGAGTGCAAGCAATGTGGGAAGACCTACGTGACCCATTCTGGCCTCTATCAGCACTGGAAAGTTCACACTGGAGAACGGCCCTATGAGTGCAGCCTGTGTGGGAAAACCTTCACTACCAGGTCCTACCGCAACCGGCACCAGCAATTCCACACTGAAGAGAGGTCCTACGAATGTACAGAATGCGGAAAAGCCTTCAAACACAGTTCTACCCTCCTTCAGCACAAGAAAGTCCATGCTGGAGAGAGGCCTTAGGCGTTCAGGGTATGTGGGAAAGCCTTTAGCCACTAGCACCTTGTTCCTCACAGAAGGTCTCATTCCCGAAAGGAGATGGAGGAGAGTGGCCCTCTGTGAAAGGACCATCTGAAAGAAGCTAAACCTTGTTCGTCCCAGCATCTACCCTGGGAAGAGTCCCTGTGTGTGCCAGACATGTGGGAAGCTTTCAGGAGACGTGTACTCTGACCTGCCCAGGGCTGTTGGCAGTGTTGTGTCACTACCAGTTTGTGACATAGGCCATCCCACCTCTCCCACTGGCAGGTCCCCACAGTGTGCATCTGTCAGCCCAGCAAGTTCAGGGACAGAGAAAATTATGAATGGTGGAGCCCCTAACAGGCCTCGTTCTCTCCCTCCCTGCCCCCGACTGGTTTAGGTGTGGACATGACCCAGCTCTGGCCAGGAGGAGGTGAGCCAGTGTCTGCTGGGGGATTCCTGGGAAGGTTTACCTTTCTCACGGACACTACACATGGTACTTGTCAGGCCCTAGCAGGCTGCCTCTTACTGCTCTGGACTGTGTGGTAGTGAAGGCTTTACTGTTCAAGTCACGTCTAATATTGGTGGTTCTGATACCTGTGTGTGGAGAGATTGAGAACAGAATTGGGCACTGTCACCATGAATAGAGGGAATGGCTTTTGTGTGGGTGGGTCCCTGACTTTTTTCTGCCTCAGTGGGTACAGCAGGATGGCAGAGGACAGCTGTAGGAAACGTTGGCCTAATTTGCATTGGTCCGTGAGTCCTCCAGGGAAAGACTCGTGGTCTGGATGTCAGGTTTGTTTGTGGGTCCAGAGCTCACCTTGAAGGAGAAGGGAGTTGGTGTGAGATGTTCTGTGTGTCTAGGGACAGCAAAAGTTGGGTCCTTTGTTCCCAGGGAATGTTCCAGAACCTCCAGCATTGGTCAGAAGGTGTTTTCAGAATCAGCTCAGAAGCCATGTCCTCTGAAATCTAGAACATGGAGGTAAGTTCTAGACTGTAAGACCTACAGGACCTGTTGGGCAGAATAAGTAAGTGGACACAGAAATAGGGAGAGAGGTAGTATGGAGCGGGGGTCTGGTGAACTAGAGGGCTTGAGCCCATTCGAAAGAGGCATCCACAAATGTTCCAGCAGCTGTAGTTTCATGGGGTGAGGATTCCAAAATGAGTCAGGAATTACAGACCTGTTATTTGTGACAACGTCATTGTCAGCTAATAATCTCCGTGTTTTCTGGATTCTCGTATCCTCCCTGTGCTGCTCACCTCATGGCCATCATCCTGGGACTGAGAGAAAGAAGATCCTGAAATCCTAGGGTGTGCCTCTGTGACCCAGCCAGTGCTCCTGGTGTCTCTGGGTGCCGTGGCCTTTGTTGTCCAGTTTTTGCTGCCACAGTGGCCAGGCTCTCCCTCCGGGACTCAAGGGAGAGAGCTGGGGGATCAATATGTGGATCCAGATCTGGTTTGTGGGACCTCTTGATATTAAAAATTTTGGAAAAAATTTCCCCAAAAGGTAAATAAAACGTCAGTTCAGCAAAACATGTATATTGGATGTAGCTGTGTCCCTGGTCCAAAAATTGTGCTTCCTGAGAAAAGGAGAATGTTTCCTGGGAGGCATGTTTGGGGGAGAGAGCAGGAGACCCCAGCCTGAGGGCCTGCAGACCATGGTGCTCAGCCAGCTGTGTGTGTTGGGGTTTGACACTACCGCTGCTGCTGCCTCTGAGTGATTCTTCTTGCCCACCCTGCTGTTGACATGAGGGGTGGTGACCATACCTAGGTGGGACAGGCAGGTGGGTTTACAGTTAGAGGAGTTTGCAGCCAGTGTGTCAGTTTCTCCCCGATACCATAAGGTGTATGCCCACTCCTAGGCCTGTTCATGCTCTCCTCTCTCGGTGTAATAGCTGTTTGCCTCCAGCCTTGGGGTCTGTGTGGGGACAGAGTTAAATTCCAGCTGAGCTACGAGGGGCTCAGACCTCCAAGAAAATGAGGGTATGGTTGACATTGGTGATCAGAGCTCACTTGTACCCTAGGTGGGTGGCCATAGCTAGAGGATCCTCTGCACCTTCCTGAAACTGCCTTCTGGTCCCCCACGGGGCTCTGTACACAACAGGCAGCCAACCTGCTGGGGAGAGCTGGAGGGTGGGGTTTCCCTGGTAATATGCCAGGACATCTGGAACAAAGCCTGGTGGCCCCAACCCTTTGACCTGCCCAGTGTACCAGTTTGGGTGGGGCTCACTCATTCCACCACTTTCAGTCCAGACTTCAGCTGGGGATTAGGGCTTTATGTGAATTTTGGGAGGACACATTCAGTCCCTAACAGTGAGTCTCCTTAGCGTGGGGGATTTTCATTTTTAAAGCCAAGCTCTGGAATTTAATCACTTGGCAACCTAAGCAGATCAGCGTAGCCCATTTTTACTGGGGGAAATGGAGAAAGGCCTGAAGAGGACGTTACTAACAACAGTGGCCAAGGAAGTGTATCCAGCTACTCACGCATCCACTTGTTGTTCATCAGGTGTTGATTGTGCTCATGCCCCAGGCTGGTCCGCAGAGTATTCAACCTGGAGCTGCAGTGATGGGGAGAGGGATGGCCATGGGAACCGAGGCAGGCTAATGAGTCAGAGGACTTGCTGGAATTGTGGGAAAGAGGGCCTCTCCTGGCCCCTGGAGTTTGTATGCCAGATTTGGGAGTTGGGCCTGCCGGGAGTCATCTTTCCTCTTTAAAGAGAATACTGCGTGTAAATCAAACCAAAAGAGACGATTGGGTGATGGCAAGAAATAATCCTTTGATCTCATTGAGCCTGGATCCAGTTGTATCTGAAGCTGTCCTGTGGACTTTTTGGTTCCATGAGCCAATAAATAATTCTGTTTTGGTGGAAGCCACTTAGAGTTGGGTATAAATCCTCTGGAAGGGAGAGAGCTCTGTCTGACTCATGGTTCCCCCCCAGTGATCCCCACTCCCTCTCCTCCCGAGGATGGCCTAAGGCAGAGCCTCC
This sequence comes from Propithecus coquereli, assembly GCF_000956105.1. Classification (NCBI taxonomy): domain Eukaryota; kingdom Metazoa; phylum Chordata; class Mammalia; order Primates; family Indriidae; genus Propithecus; species Propithecus coquereli. The sequence continues at coordinate 434,351 of NW_012150730.1, forward strand.
TGGAACCCTGCACAGTCTTCCACCACACCTGCAGATGACTAAAAGCCACACCAGGCTCTGGAGGCTCAGACTCCACCAACAAAAAGGCTGATGATGCCCTCAACCTTACTCTCAATTGCCTTCTCAGCCCCAGGAAGTTCCCAACAGCATGGCAATCTGCACACACAAATAGCCCTCAGCTCCCAGCACCACCACATCCATCCTGGGCCTCCCTTGGTGCAGTGAGCCCATCTCGTGGCCTCTCATCAGGCTTAGGATAAACTAAACTCCTCACCCCAGTTTACAGGGACAGCATGCCCTGTCTCTCTTCTGACATGGGTTGCGAGGTCTATTCTTAAATGCACCATTCATGCCTAGGGACATCCTTCCACTGGAGTCACCTGGAGAGGTCTTCCTGATCACTAGTGCTAAGTAATGTTTATCACTTTGTCACCTCTGTCTATCATTTTCTTCAGAGCTCTGGCCACTGTCTGCAATTGCCTTGTTCTTTGGTCTGTTTGCATTTAAATCTCTGTATTGCACATCAGATTGGGATGAAGTATGTCTGCCCCAGACAACAGGCATCAGGCCTCAGGACATTTGTTGAGTGAGTATTCGGCTACTCTGCAGGATCTGTGCTTGGCCCAGACTTCATCACAGCGGACTCTGAGGAGGGAGAGAGAAGGCCACCATAGGGACAGAGTAGTGAATTCCTCTCCCTGTATTCCCGAGTCCGCTTACATGTTTAGAATTATTAAAATGTTAAAATTTTTTAAAAGTTCACAACTGTGCAAAAGAATCAGCCATGATGACTTCTCTTAACCAAAAGCTTAAGCTCTTGTCACAGTTTCTTGAGGGATACCCGATCTGCATGGCCATCTCTCTGCCAGTACCACTGACTAATTTTAACACCTCCTTCTCCATGGTCTGCACTGGGTGACCTGGAGTGTAAGATCTGGACTTGAGGTAGTACAAGCACATCCCCTTTCACCTGGATGCCACCATGTTCAGGGCGTCGCTCCTGTCCCTTCTTGCATGGCTGTTGGGTTGTGCATGTTCTTCCTCAAAGCACAAATGTTCTAAATCCACCTGCTTGCAGAGGTGGGGAGAGGGGTGCCGAGGGGAGAGAAGTCAGTGCACTTATATGTTGACAGATGTGGCCAGTGACTCTACGGAAGGGCTTCTGTGACCTTACTCCTCCTGCCCCCTCATCCTCAGCAGTCTCTCTGAGAATCTCCTAGCAATAATTCCAATCACAGTAGCCGCCGGCCCCAGCAGGAACTGTTTGCCAGGCACTGCTTAAAGTGATTTATATGTGACCTCCTTCCAAAATAGATAGCATGGTTTGACATTTATTGAAGGAATATTTAACATCACCTCACAAAAATTCCATGAGGGAGGCATCATTTTCATTTTCCATTGCTGTCCCCATTCCAGGGCCTGTGCGCCCATGTGCCCAGGACTGGCTGGTGGATAGGATATAGATCACCTTGCTGACTATCAAAGTCCAAGTGCTGCGCCTTTAAGAGGAAGAGAAGTCAGTCCGAATTGTAATTAAAAATGCAACTTACAAGAGAATAAAATTATGAAATACTTAGGAATAAAGCTGACAAAAATATGCAAGACTTGTACACTGAACACTATATTGGTGAGATAAGTTGAAGAAGACCTAAGTAAATGAGGAAATTTACCATGTTCATGAATTGTAAATCTCAATATTAATATGTCAGTATTCCCCGAGTTGATCTGTAAATTCAATGCAATCACAATAAAAATTCCACTAGGCTTTTTTAAAAAGGAAATTTATAAGCTGATTCTAAAATTCATTCATATCCAGAGGACCAAACAACTTTAAAATGAATAAAGCAAAGAACTTACATAGCATGATTTCAAGACTTACTTCAAAGCTACAGTAAAAAAAAAATATGGCATTAGTGTAACAACAGACAAATAGACAAGTAGGACAACAGAATGTCAAAATAGACAAACACACATAGATGGTCACTGGATTTTAGAAAGAGGAGCAGAAGAAATTCAATGGGGGAAAGTAATAGTCTTTTCAACAAATGATACTGGAGCGATTGGAAATCTATATGCAAAAAAAGCAAAGAAAATGAAAATGAAAACCTTGACCCTGATGTCACATTGAAAATTAACTTGAGAGGGGGCTTCAAGAGGACTGACTAGAGACATCTGGCACTTACCTCCTCCACAAAGAAGAACCAAAATAGCAAATAGATAATCACACTTTGAATAGCGCATCTAAGAACACTGGAATTCAGCAAATAAATGACGAGGAACACGAGGCATGTAAGGAGAGGGAAGCAAGGCCCTGGCTCAGCCGGGATTGACTGGGAGCCCAGAGAAGCTCCCCAGGGCGGAAAATGGGTAAGTGAGAGGTCCCCAACAGTCCACATTCACACGGGGGACTCCTGCAGTCCTTGCCAAGGGAGAGCCCCTCAGCCCTCGTGGGCCCAGAGACTAGCGTAGGGAGCTGCCTGGAGTCTGAGCCGTGGGATTGCTCAAGGGAGGGAGCTCACACTGGGGCCCACACCCCTCCGGAGGCCTAGGCAGCTGCAGCACAGTGCCATTTTGAGAGCCAGCCCCACCAGACTACATCCTGCCCTGGGGCCCAACGGTCTCTACATCTCTACATCCCTAGAACACCACTGACGTCTCCCTATGTCCACGTGGAGGGCTGCAATGGCACGACGCTGGCTGGACCCAGCAGTGTGGCAGGGTCACCAGCGGTCTAGCCCACTGTTGTATGCCCTGGGGAACAGGAAGTGCAGCACACTGAGGAGGCTGTCTCTGGGACAAAAGAGGCCAAAGCATGTGCTCCCCAGAGCTTCATAGCTACCTGCTGGAGGGCAGTCCCACTGACATCAACTCCTGCCCCGCCCCCGCCCAGGCAGCAGGGCCACGTGTGCTAGCATGTGCCCTGAGGACGAGTTTTCCCTGCCCACCGCTGTCACTGTTGTTACCACCCAAACACACCACTGAGGGGTCTAGAGAGCGTCTGCCCTGCCCACCACAGCCAGTGCCTGTGGGCACCACCGGAGGGCCCGAGACCAGCTTACCTGCCCTGGCACCTCCCCCAGCCCCCAGTCCCTGAGCACGCTGCCCTGCCCACCACGTTGGCATCTGTGCTCTCCTCTTGGAGGCCTGAGGACAGGCCCACCCAGCCTGCTGCTACCACGACCACTGGCAGCCTCTTGCATGTGCCACCTGAACACCTGCGGGCTAGCCTGCCCAGCCTGTTACAGCCATCATTAGCACCAGAGCATGCTGCCTGGAGCCTGAGGATTGTTCTGCCTCTGCTACTGCCATTCCCAATGCCATGCATGCTTCCCAGGGCCCAAGGACCCACTACCCACTCAGCGCACTGATGACACTGCTGGCACCTGAGCGAGCCACCTGCAGGACTAAGAGTTTAAGGCTGTCGTGAGCTATGATTGCACCACTGCACTCCAGCCTGAGTGACAGAGTGACATCCTGTCTCTAAAAAAATATGGTATACATGCACAATGGAATACTATTCAGCCATGAAAAGAATGAAATCCTGTCCTTCACAGCAACATGGACGGGACTGGACATCATTTTGTTAAGTGAAATAAGCCAGGCACATAAAGACAAATAGCACATATTCTCACTGATCTGTGGGAGCTAAAATAGTTGATCTCATGGAGGTAGAAAATAGAATAATAGTTACCAGAGGCTGGGAAGCGTATGTGTGGGAGGCAGGGGTGGGGGTGAAGAGAAGTTGGTTAATGAGTAAGAGTAAGAGCAAAGAGTAAGTTCTAATGTTCGGTAGCAGAGCAGGGTGACTACAGTTAACAGTAATGTGTCGTGTATTTCAAAATACCTAGAACACAAGAGTTGAAATGTTCCCAACATACAGAAATGATAAATACTCGAGGTGGTGGATACCCTAAATCCCCTGACTTGCTCATTACCTGTTCCATGCATGTAGCAAAATAACACAGGTAACCTATAAATATGTACAAATTATGTACCAATAAAATAATTTTAAAAACACAAAATAATAGCAATGTAATTCTTTACCAAAAAAAAAAAAAAATACCCTCTACGTTGGGCAGAGTAGCATACTCCTGTAGTCCCAGCTAGGGGAGGCTGAGGTAGGAGGATCACTTGAGCCCAGGAGCTCAAGTCCAGCCTGGGCAACATAGTGAGATCCCATCTCTGAAAAAAATAAAAACAAAAAACACAAAACAACTGCAAGACATTGTGGTATTTGAAACAGTACATATTATGAATAATGTTTCATGATTCATAACATATTTCACTCGTGCCTGTAATTCCAGCACTTTAGGACGCCAAGGCAGGAGGATTGCTTGAGGCCAGGAATTTAAGACCAGCCTGAGCAACATGGTGAGATTCTGTCT
>NW_012150730.1:440370-442523 GCF_000956105.1 Propithecus coquereli
TGTTTAGTGGCCCACTTGGCACCTCCATTTGGCAGTCTCTGGGACATTTCAAGTACAACATGGCCAAAACCCAAGTCTTTATTTTCCTCCTCAAATCTACTCCTCACACCAACTTCTACATCGGAATAATCTAGGGTCGACTTTGACATCTCACTTTCTTTTACTGCCCCTCATCAGGTAATCAATGTCTCAACTTGATTCAGTAGTTACCACTTCTACCTTCGAAGGCACCCCTCTGTCCAGCCACCAAAAGCACACACCTGGACTACTGCAGTCACACCCTCACTGGTCTTCCTGTCTTTGCCCTCGCCATCCCCCAAGTCCGTTCTCCACTAGGCATCCACAGGGAGCCTGTTAAGACCGGAGTCGGAGCACCTCCTTCCTCTGCTGCAAACCTTCTATGGCTCTCACCACCTTCAGAATAGAGGCCCAGCTCCTCAGCCTGCCCTTCCAGGCCTGACTCCGCTCTCCCTGCTCTCTGTTTCCACCAGACTAAATGGAGACTTGCAGTCCCCTAAACACTTCCATTTCATCACATCCAACCAATTTACACATGCTGATCCCTGTGCCGGGGACAGCCTTCTGGACCTCATTCCATAGGATTCCAGAGATGGGAATTCCTCTATGTAACCGCCGTCAGGATGCTAGGTCCCAGGACACCACCACCCGCTATTTCGGGGCTCCAGGATCACAGGGGCCGGGCTCCCAGTGCGTGAAGCTGGGGCACCCTCCGCTCACCTGCGCCGGGTCCATCCGCGACGCTGCCGGCCCCACTGGAGCCCGAGGGCTGCGCGGGGCCATGAGAGGCCGCGCCAGGGCGAGCCTCGCGGGCACAGCGGAACCCCCGCACCTACAATGGGCGGCGCGAACGCGAGCTGCGGGTCGCACGCAGGACCTCTGCCTTCCCGGCTAGAAAACGCGCCCGAGGACCAGGGAGCCGCCTCCGGGCACAGCGGGGACGAAGGCTGGGTGCAGAGGCCCGGAGACGCGTGTCGCTGGTTCAACATTCGGGAAAACCGGGGCTCAGACAGGCAGATCCACCAGCCAGGGGTCACCGCGCCAGCGACAGGACAGTGCCGGCCCGTCCCCTCCCGGCCAGCGGCAGCAACACGAGTCGAAAATGGCGCCGCCGGAAGTCCCCCAGCCACTGCTCGGCCCGCCCTCAACTATGACGCCATTTCCCTGAGCCCCTCTCGGGGCCGCTTCGTCGTTGCCATGGTGATGAGGAAAGGCGCTTCTCGCGTCGCAGCTCCTGCAGAGCGAGCTGCATTCCCCCGGGCCGGCCGCCAGAGCCCGGGAGAAGGGACTTCAGGACGGGCTGGGACGCGTACTCTGGCGTCTCGCACTGACGGGGGGACCGTGTCGCTGGGCCCGGGGCGGCGACCGGGAGGCTCCCCGGGCCCGCGGAAACGGCAAGTTTCGCCTCCGTGATCTGCGTGCGAATGTCCCTCCCCGAGCCTCGGCGTCCCTGGCCACAGAGGGGCGGCCCCGTGGGACCTTCGGGCCGGGCCGCGCCGCGCTGGGGTGTCCGCCGGGGCCTACGCCAAAGCCCATCTGTGCCCGCGGCCCCCGGAGTCGTTGCCCTTGGCGTTGTGTCCGCTTCACAGAGCGGGAGACAGAGGCCAAAACCAGCTGTCCGCTCCAGACCATAACCAGCATGTGGCGGGACTCGCGTGAGCACGGTACGTGAGCCAGTCGACAAGACCTGGGTGAGGGAGGGTGTCCTGGCCCCCGCTCGGCTGGACCCCAAGCACTAGTGTCCTAAGTCCCCGACTGAGAAGCCTCCTGCCCGGGACCTCCTGCAGCCCCCCAGAACAATGGAGGGTTCACAAGTGGAGGTCACCATTTCAGAATCCAGTGTGCTGAGAGGTGGAGGGTTCAGGCAGAGGGATCTGCATCTGCAAAGACTTGGGCGTGAGACTGATCTGAGCACTCATGTCTCCAGGGAAGCGAGAGCACGAGGGGAGTCCTGCCTCTAATGGCCGGCTAATGGTGTTAACGAACCAACAAGTGGGATTCAATGTTGCTCGCAGCACAGAAAGCCAATTACTGAAGTAACTAGGATTGTCAGGGAAGAAACGATTTATTGCAGGAGTCTGCTGGGAGGGGAAGGTATGAACTGCCTCAAATCCACCTCTCAGACCAACAGGGTC
>NW_012150730.1:442573-444358 GCF_000956105.1 Propithecus coquereli
AAAAACATGCTAAGTGAAGCTAGTCATAGAAAAACATGTATGGCATGATTCCATTTATAAAAAATGTCCAGAATAGGGAAATCTATATACTTAGAAAGTAGATTTGTGGTTGTCTAGAACTGGAGGGAAGGAATAAGGGAAGATGAGGAGTGACTGCTAACGGACACAAAGTTTCTCTTCAGGTGATGAAAACATTCTAAGATTAGATTATAGTGATGGTGATGCAATATTAAAATATATTAAAAAACCACTGAATTGTACACTTTAGAAGGTGAATTTTATGGTTTATCTCAATTAAGCTGTTTTAAAAAAATGTCTTGTGGAGTAAAGGAGCAGAACTTGGGCATAGCATCATACTGGATCACCCAGCCAGGGATTGGTCGAGCTTGATGGGGTTCATTAGGCAGACTGGAGAGGCTTGATTCCTCATCTCTGCCCCTACATGGCTCCTGGGCAACAGCTATTAGGAATGCTCGTGAGGCTGCTCAGGGAGAGACAGCGGAAGGACACACAGCAGAGTCCTGGCACCCACAGTACCTACAAGAGGAAACCTAGGAAGGAAGCACTAGCCACGATCTGGCTTTGGGGTGAACAGAATTTTCTACGGGGAAAAGGCATGGGGCAGAAGCTGGCCACCACCATACTGGGGCAGGGAATAAGGGCCTTACCAAGTGAGGTTATGAGCTCAAAGTTCTCTAGCATCACTCCGTGGTACAGGTGCCTCTGGGCTGCATGGGCTGCATCAAGGAGGCCCCACTCATCCCGGGAGAAACATACAGTTACATCTTCGAAGGTCACAAGGCTCTGCAATGATGGGACAGCTGAGCCAGAGGGCCAAAAGGCAGGTTAAAAAACAAACAAAAAATGGTCAAGTGACTCAGAGTCCTGCCACATCTACTACTGACATCTCTTCTTTTCATGATTCTCTCAGTCTACCCCTCACCACCCTTAGCTTATCTTCCTCCCAGGCCCCACCTAAGAGAACAAGCTCTGGCACCACTCTATCCTCACAGTCCCACTGGTGACTATATCCAGGCCAACCCAACCCAGAGGAACAACATGCAGGTGGGCAGATGGACGCTGCCCCCTTCCTCCTGCTGGCCAGTTCCCTTGTGTCTCCCAGATCATGCCTCCTGAACATAAGAAAATCTGGGCTCTCCTTTTTCCCTTAAGCCTATAGGACCCGGGTCCTAGGTCCATCGGTTCATATTCCCTCACCTTGTCCATATCATTCTTCAGACTGTACTGTCTTTGTATCTCCACCCCTCTCCACCACCACAATTACCCTCTCCCTGTTCACATCATAGGCATCTCCCTAGCATCCCCATATCCTAATATGCACATACCTGACAAAGGCAACCAGGATCCACTCCTGGCCCAGGCCTGCCATAGATCTCCAAAACCCCACTGCCAGAGGCTGCCATTGTCCCTCAAGTCAGTATCTGCCTGCTTTGCCCTGTTGCTTCAACAATCAGCTGCCCAGAACTATAAGCAGATCTCAAATATCTCTGCCCTCTTCTACCTCTGCCTTTGTATATGCTGTCCTGTCAGCAGTCATAGCTGTCCTTGCTCTGTCTAACACCTAAATCTCAGACCCACCGGCCCCCACCTTAGGCTGGGGACTCAGGTTGGGTGGACCCTTTATGATCCTATTACTCTACCAGCCTGACAAAACCCCTAGGCCCTAAGCAGGATGGCCACAAACACCTGGTGAGCTGTAGAGAGGTAAATCAACCTAACTTCAAGCATCCACTAATCCTACCTGTCACTTCTATATATCTTCTT
>NW_012150730.1:458243-459399 GCF_000956105.1 Propithecus coquereli
AGGCGTGAGCCACCGCGCCCGGCCAGTACCTGTGTATTTTGTTCACTGCTGTACTGGTGCAGTCCCCAGCACACAGTGGTTGCTCCAATGGCACTGGTTAAATAACTGAATAAATAGACTCAGGTTCCTTGCTGAATACAGGGTATACAATATGAGATAATGATCTGGTATCAAGAATGCTTCCCCCAAAGAAAGGTGCTCATTCTTACTTTTTCTGTCATGATCCTCCTTCTCCCACGTGCTGCAAAAAGCATCATCCATGACTATGTGGGCATGAGGTGGGCTCATGCAACAGGTCCTGTGGAATGGTAAGTCCACAGATGTGTTTGTTGAATTCCTACTGTATGCCAGGCTTTTTGCTGGGACCTAGGGTAAACAGAGCCATGAGGTAATATAACAGGCACGGTCTTCGCCTACAGGAGATCTCCATCAAATGGAGAATGCAGAGATTTAACATACAAGCAGAGAAACTAGGATAATTCCAGACAGTGGTATTTCCAATAGAGCTGTGAAGGAAACGAAACACAAGAGGTGTTCAGATTGGTAGGAAGACCCCCCTGAGGTGGTGATTCTAGGGAAAGAGTGTTCCACCTAGAGGAAACTCCAGTGTAGATGCCCCAGGCAGGAATGAGCTGGTGTGCCTGAGGAACCATGTCATTATGGCCTAGTAAACTGGAGTGAGGAGTTTACATTTTAATATGATGGGACCATGCATGATGAATTCACTGCTTCAAGGGAGGCCTGGGCTGTGAGGGGTAAGATGGGCTGACATTGAACATCGTGTGCCATTGCCACGGGGTCAGGAGCTACAGGGAAGGGAAACAGAGAAAGGAGGCAGCTTCGATGTCATCATCAGCCTGTTTGCTGCTGCTGCTGCTGTCTGAGCCTCCAGAATCATTATTTATCCCTGTCCTTGGTACTCGTAGAAAATTCCAGGCTGGTTTCTGGGTGGTTGTGCTTTGGGGCCCTGCATCCCCAGAAGGTGAAGGGCTGGCTGATATTGTTGGGCACCACTGCAGGTAGAGAACTCTCTCACTCCCGGGTGATAGAAACCCCACTCTAAGTAGCTTCAACAAAAAAATCATTGTTTATTGGCACATGGAACCAAAAAGTCCACTAAGGGCCGGGCGCGGTGGCTCACGCCTGTAATCCTAGC
>NW_012150730.1:459449-464750 GCF_000956105.1 Propithecus coquereli
GAACCCCCGCACCTACAATGGGCGGCGCGAACGCGAGCTGCGGGTCGCACGCAGGACCTCTGCCTTCCCGGCTAGAAAACGCGCCCGAGGACCAGGGAGCCGCCTCCGGGCACAGCGGGGACGAAGGCTGGGTGCAGAGGCCCGGAGACGCGTGTCGCTGGTTCAACATTCGGGAAAACCGGGGCTCAGACAGGCAGATCCACCAGCCAGGGGTCACCGCGCCAGCGACAGGACAGTGCCGGTCCGTCCCCTCCCGGCCAGCGGCAGCAACACGAGTCGAAAATGGCGCCGCCGGAAGTCCCCCAGCCACTGCTCGGCCCGCCCTCAACTATGACGCCATTTCCCTGAGCCCCTCTCGGGGCCGCTTCGTCGTTGCCATGGTGATGAGGAAAGGCGCTTCTCGCGTCGCAGCTCCTGCAGAGCGAGCTGCATTCCCCCGGGCCGGCCGCCAGAGCCCGGGAGAAGGGACTTCAGGACGGGCTGGGACGCGTACTCTGGCGTCTCGCACTGACGGGGGGACCGTGTCGCTGGGCCCGGGGCGGCGACCGGGAGGCTCCCCGGGCCCGCGGAAACGGCAAGTTTCGCCTCCGTGATCTGCGTGCGAATGTCCCTCCCCGAGCCTCGGCGTCCCTGGCCACAGAGGGGCGGCCCCGTGGGACCTTCGGGCCGGGCCGCGCCGCGCTGGGGTGTCCGCCGGGGCCTACGCCAAAGCCCATCTGTGCCCGCGGCCCCCGGAGTCGTTGCCCTTGGCGTTGTGTCCGCTTCACAGAGCGGGAGACAGAGGCCAAAACCAGCTGTCCGCTCCAGACCATAACCAGCATGTGGCGGGACTCGCGTGAGCACGGTACGTGAGCCAGTCGACAAGACCTGGGTGAGGGAGGGTGTCCTGGCCCCCGCTCGGCTGGACCCCAAGCACTAGTGTCCTAAGTCCCCGACTGAGAAGCCGCCTGCCCGGGACCTCCTGCAGCCCCCCAGAACAATGGAGGGTTCACAAGTGGAGGTCACCATTTCAGAATCCAGTGTGCTGAGAGGTGGAGGGTTCAGGCAGAGGGATCTGCATCTGCAAAGACTTGGGCATGAGACTGATCTGAGCACTCATGTCTCCAGGGAAGCGAGAGCACGAGGGAAGTCCTGCCTCTAATGGCCGGCTAATGGTGTTAACGAACCAACAAGTGGGATTCAATGTTGCTCGCAGCACAGAAAGCCAATTACTGAAGTAACTAGGATTGTCAGGGAAGAAACGATTTATTGCAGGAGTCTGCTGGGAGGGGAAGGTATGAACTGCCTCAAATCCACCTCTCAGACCAACAGGGTCGGGGGTTATTTTGGAGGTGAAATGAATAATGCATGAGGGGAGTGAGCATTATTACGTGATCGGGGTGGAGTGCAGAGCATGCAAGCGCAGTGAGGGATCTTGTTAGTACATAAGTTCCATGATCAAAAAATGGCAGATAAATGCCTCCCAGGGTGGGATTTTAGTATTATAATAAGCTAGGGATTAATACTGGTCATTCTTTCAGCCTTGTGTGAAGGGTCAGTGGTTCACTGGGCACGATGTGTGGTGGAGTATGGTTTATCTTGTTTTCTTCCGACAAACAGGTGGTGTGAGGCTTTGTAGTTACCTCCTGGCTGCAATTAGGTTGTGCGGTTTCTGGGAAAGAAACTCGGAAGAGAATGCATCAGTGCAACAGAAAGTTACAAAGTTCTGGTCAGCAAATCTTACTGAGAGCTCTCTATTTTCTGCCTATTTTGAGACGGCAGCTGCTCAGCTACCAGGGCTGAAATAAAACTCACTGTCAAGGTTGCTTACAGCAGCCAACCCTAGCCACAGTGTGAACACTGAAAACTCATTTGAAATATGAGGGAACTAAAAAAACTATTGAGAAAACATCTTCTTGCTTATAGAGCCGGTTACAATGGTGCTGGGAGCCATGAAAGGTTTTGAACAGAAGAGGATAGACATTGTCTGAATTAGGATTTTGAAAGTATTCCAGTGGCTGCTGAATGAACACACTGGTGGAGGAGGAGGTTGTGGCAGGGCTGGAAGCGTGGAGACTCATGAAGAGGCTACTGCAATGTTCTGGGCAGTTATGATGGTAGCTTGTCTTGAATGCAAGCAGGAGAGGTGGAAGAAGTGGTCTGATTCCCCACAGATTTTCAAGATAGAGCTGATGGAATTTCCTATTACATCAGATAAGGGGAGTTAGCTTGAATAGGGGTGAAGGACCAACCCAAGTGTTTAGGAAGAAAGAAGATGCCACCCATGGAGATTGGAGGTTGAGAGGAGAGGATGTTTCAGGCAAGATTAGCAGTTGAATTTCGTAGGTATAGAGTCTGAATTGTCTGGAGACCTCTGAATGGAGTTGTCACATGGGCCCCTGCACTCGCAGGGAGTTCTGCTGTGGCCTCAGGATGTCCAGACTTCATTGTGCTGGTGGCCTGGACCAAGGAAGGCCCTGAGGCTGGGATTTGGGAAGGAGAGTCTTAGGTTGTGGTTACAGATGGGCCCTGAGGCGAGTGTGAGGTGTTGAAACTAATGACCAGTGGCTAGATGGAAGAGGTGGGTTCAGAAAAATGAGGGAAGTGCTATCCAAAGACCAATGGGCCGGGGGAGGGTACACATCCAGGGGGAGAGCCCGTGCTGTTAGATATGAGAGGGTGAGCAAGTGTGTTAAGGGCAAGGTCCAGAAGACATGAATGGGAGGTGGCTGGCAGAACAGGGACTGGATCACATGCCCAGTGCTTAGGTCACATTTGTCTGCCCACTGGCCTGGTGTTGCAGGGCTCAGTGACCTTTGAGGACAAGACCAATACCTCTTTCAGGAAAAAGTGGGGCTCCTTTGGCTCATTGGAGCTTATACAGTGACATGATGCTGGAGATCTTTTTTTTTTTTTTTTTAAGACAGAGTCTCACTTTTTTGCCCGGGCTAGAGTGAGTGCCATGGTGTCAGCCTAGCTCACAGCAACCTCACACTCCTGGGCTCAAGCAATCCTTCTGCCTCAGCCTCCCGAATAGCTGGGACTACAGACATGCGCCACCATGCCCGGCTAATTTTTTCTATATATTTTTAGTTGTCCGATTAATTTCTTTCTATTTTTAGTAGAGATGGGGTCTCGCTCTTGCTCAGGCTGGTTTCGAACTCCTGAGCTCAAACAATCTGCCCGCCTCGGCCTCCCAGAGTGCTAGGATTATAGGCGTGAGCCACCGTGCCCTGCCAATGCTGGAGATCTTTATACTGATATCCTCACTTGGTCAGTCTACTGTGTCCCCTTATTCTCTGACACCTGACATCTATGTTTTCCTCTGCCTTTCCCATGTTCCCAGTGGTGAATGCTGCTGGCCCTGGCATTTGCCTGTGTCCTGCTACCCCCTTCTCTGGCTGCTGCATAAACCACTCCCACACCTTCTGCCCTGGAACCTTGACAACCATGGTCCAGTGTCAGAATTCTCACAACCCGTGTAGCATATCACATATAGCTGGGTCATTTCCTGGTTAGGTGACCCTGTTAAGATCTGTGGGTTTCCTGTCCCCTCTGTCTACCCCCTCACTCTAGCAGAAGTTTTCTGTCAGCTGTCCCTTTCCAGTAGGCATGCCAGCATCATAGGCAGTGACGTGACCATTGATTGTGGGGCCACTGAGCTTTCTTAGTGGGAATTTCCTGAGCATTCATTTTGTGAGATTCAGTTCTTCCCGGCTATACAACTACACACGTGATCTTCACCTGTTGTGCTTTGTCATGGGGTAGATCACCTTGACCTGGATCTGACTCTCACAAACTACCTGATTCTCCATAGGAATCACTGCCTCCACCACCAAATGTGGTCCCCAACAAATTAGAAGACCCGGCTGGTAGACAGGGTGGCTTCAGTCAGGCCATGGCCAGAGAGGACCCACAAAGGACCAGTCCTGGTGAGTGGAAGACGATGTGGCAGGGCCATTGGAAGTGGGCTGGTGGCTCACCTGGTACCTGATCTGTTCTTTCTGTTGTCCTGGCACCAAGATGAAGGGCCATGCCTCTTTTTTGTCTTCCTGACCCTCTTCTGACCCTCCATCCTGCTTTCCCCTGACTCCTGTCCTCTGGCTGGCCGGCCTACTACTGGTCTTCTAAGTGTCACCCTTTCCCCTTCTTCCCTCTTATAGCCAGGTTTCCTATCAGTGGCCTTCCCTCGATGTGTCCTGAGCTAATGTGTATCTTTAAATAGTTCTTGAAAACCTGTTCTTCCGTGAGACTGTCTTGTTCCCTCTGAGATGTGTGGGCACAGGTGTTGATGGGCTGGACTTCCCTCACTGCACACTCTGAGCAATGTCTGTAGCTACTAGTGTACTGGTCCTGCAAACTGTAAGTCAAACATAATCCTAAGTTTTCATGTTTTTGTAGCTGGGACTATGGACATGCACCACCATGCCTGGCTAATTTTTCTATTTTTAGTGGAGATGGGGTCTTGCTCTTGCTCAGACTGGTCTTGAACTTCTGAGCTCAAGCGATCCTCCCTACTGAGCCTCGCATATATTTTCATGCTACTTTAAAGGACATGTTTATTTTAAAATTTCAATTTCTGATTGTTGCTATTAGATCAATTCAAGGTTTGCTTTCAAAGTTTGTTAAGTGGGACCAGAGCAGCTTTTAAGCTATGGCTAATTTTCCCCACCGTGAGGCACTACTGATCTAAATACCTGACCCTGCAGACTATGAGCTTTTCTTTCTTGGCTGGTGGGAAAATGAACTATAGCCAATCCTGTTTATGCTCTGGGGCTTGTTCCCTCTGCTCCATTTGGGTAGTTCTTTCCCCAGCCTCAGGTTGTTGGTTATGTGCATTTTCTGATCAGCCCGCAGATGGAGAATCAAAGGGATTTTGCCATTTTCTAGAGCCCTCCATGCAGCTCTCTCTTCTCCAGTCCTTGGACTGTGAATTCTCCCTGCCTTGGCCTCCCTGGACAACCAGGACAGTTTCCTCTAGTCAGGAACATCTCTAGATTGTACCAGGTTTCCCTTCCTTCACTGTAGACTGCAAACTCTTTCCAGGTAGCCACAGAGCTGGATACAGTGACAGAACTCACCCCTAGTGTTTTTCTTGTCTTAGAGGTCACTGGTCTATGCTGTCTGCTGTCCAGTGTTTGAAAACCAATATCTCTTATATTGTGTCTGGTTGTTTCCTTGTTCCAGGTGGAAAGGTAAATCTGGTCTCTGATACTCCATCTTTGCTGAAAGCAGAAGGTTTCCAGTTTATATTTGTGATTTCTTCTTTAAGTTTTTCAATGAATTAGAATGAGAGAGTACCTGTGTATTTTTTTTTTTTTT
>NW_012150730.1:467530-470620 GCF_000956105.1 Propithecus coquereli
TGCACTGGGACAGCCCTCCTTCAGTGGCAGCAAAAATCAACAGATGATGAAGGCCATGGCTGCCCCACACATGCCAGGAACATGGGCTGAACCACAAAAGCCATATCCCTGGATGATAGGATCTCCCTTTTTATAGTCCTGGGGTTTCTGCCTATGCAGTATGGCCTCAAAATGAACAGCCTCGGGGCACTACAGGGTTCCTCAAAACCTCTAAATCATTTTCTCTGGCAGTGACCAGCTTATTGCTGGTTGTGCCCATTCTAGTGGGGCATAGAGAACATGGCTGTGTAACATGGGGGTGTGCAGGACTTCTCCAGACCCACAGAACTGAGTCTCCCCTGTAGATGAGGTCACCATCAGAGCAAATTTGGCAAACACGCAAAATCACATTTTTTTCCTTCCGAAAGCTGCTGTTTCATAATTTTTGTGGTATGAATTCCCCTACCATAGCTTATTTCAAGCTGCACATGTAGTGTGACTGAATGTTGAGTTGAACATAACCAGCTCTTGTTAGTATGATCTGGCTCAGGGACACCATGAGGCATATCTCCCATTTGTCACAGTCTTCCTTGCTTTCTGACCTTAAACCTGGCATTTCTGCATCCACTTATGGTCCCCATGTGGCCACTGCCCACTTAATCTGGACTTGAGGGGTCTTATTCCTGGATAGGTACCAGGAAACAGCGGCTCCTCAAGACTGCTGGGGAATGTGGGACATTAACTAGAAGGACCCAAACATTGCTGTCCCAGGATGTACTATAGATTGCTACACCAAATACTCAATCTCAAAAGCTCTAGGCCTAACAGGGCATTCTGGCATGTAAGACACATGATGTGGACCACAGAGACCTTCAGTCTGTCTCAGGAGGCCTTGGACCACAAGGCAACTAAGGTTAAACTGGACTGATAGCTGTTCCTTGCCATCCTGCTGTGCCCTCTGAGCTACACAAACTCAGCACCTCCCCCCAGAAAAGCCCTTCCCCCTCTTTGCACCATTAGGGCCCAATTTTCTTTTCAGTTTCTCCCCACACGCAATGTGGAGCTCAAGATTAAAAGATGGCTTGAATAATAAGACCTTTATTATCACACACTCTGGAGGTAGGTGGTTCCAGGGTTGGATGATTTGGAGGCTGGATAAATCCATTACAGGTGTCACCAGTAGACTCAACAAGGACCAAGAAGAAGGAAAAATCTTCTTTGGAAGTCCTCAACAGACTCCAGATCCTCCTGGAGAGAACTAGGTCAGGGAAAATCCTAAACCATTCGGGTCGGGGGAAAGATGGGAAATGAGGTGACCCCAATGGCCTCCCATCACTCATAGTTCCCTCCAGGGAATGAGAGAGAGACCACAGAGGTCTGTCCCTGAGTATGATGGGTGCACTCTGTAGAGGCCTACCAGCTGGTAGAGGTGAGATGCCATCTGGCAGTGGCATTATCTGACAAAGGGCCTGGACAGGTTAGAGTGTAACATAGCTCCTGAAAGTGTCCCACAAATCTGGCACTCACAGGTAATCTCCCCCAGGAGGAGTGCTGGGATGTGCAAATTTCAAATTTCAACTGATGGCTTCCTTCCAAAACCTCTCACAGAAGTTTTCTCATGAGCGAATCCTTTTGTGGTGAACAAGGAGAAGGCCCCAGCTAAGTGCTTTCCCACATTACTCACAACCCTAAGGCCTTTCTCTTGTGTGACCTTTCTGGTGCTGAATGAGGCTGGGATTTTGGCTGAAGGTGTTCCCGTGTCTACTGCACTTAGAAAGCTCTTTTCTAGTGTGACTTTTCTGGTGCTTAGAAAGGTTAGAACTGTAGCGAAAAACTTTTCCACATTTGTTGCACTCATAAGGTTTTTCCCCAGTATGAACTCTCTGGTGCTGAATGAGGATGGAGCTTTCACTGAACGCTTTCCCACACTGGCTGCATTCATAAGGCCTTTTTCCAGTGTGAACTTTCCGGTGCTTAACAAGGTTAGAGCTATAGCTGAAGGCTTTCCCACATTCACTGCATTCATAAGGTCTTTCTCTAGTGTGAACCTTCTGGTGCTGAATGAGCGCAGAGCTTTGACTGAAGGCTTTGCCACATTCTGAGCATTCATAAGGCTTTTCTCCAGTATGGATTCGCTGGTGTGGAACGAGGTTGGAGAGGCAACTGAAGGCTTTCCCACATTGGTTGCACTTATAAGGTCTTTCTCCAGTATGACTCCTTTGATGAAGAACAAGTTTGGAGGTTTGCCGGAAGGCTTTCCCACATTGGCTACACTCAAAAGGCCTTTCTGTGTTATGAACTTTTTGGTGCCGAGCAAGATGGGAGTTGTTAATGAAGGCTTTTCCACATTCGTTGCACTCATAAGGCCTTTCTCCTGTGTGTATTTTCTGGTGCTCAACAAAGTTAGAGATACAACTAAAGACTCTCCGGCACTGTCTACACTCAAAAGGCCTTTCTGTGTTGTGAACTTTTTGGTGCCGACTAACATGGAAGCTACGAGTGAAGGCCTTCCCACACTGGTGACACTCATAAGGCCTTTCTCCAGTGTGAACTCTCTGGTGCTGAATGAGTGAGTGTTTGCGGGTGAAGACTTTCCCACAGTCCCTGCAATTGTGATGTGTTTTTCCAGTGTGAACTTTCTGATGTGTCCTCAGTTGAAACTGATGGCTAAAGGCCTTCCCACATCCCGTACACACATGGGATGTTTCTCCAATGTGAAATTGTTCATGATTAACATGTGTTGAATTCTCCCTGGGGGCATTTCCACCTGTGGGGCACCTTAAGTGTCTCTCTTCTGCCTGATTTAGCAGGTGGTCGAGGAGTGCAAAGGCTTTCAGGAAGGTTTTCCCACATTTGCTGCACTTGAAGGGCTTCTGTACATCAAAGTCTCCCTGCTGCTGCCTGAGATTGGAGCTGGATGGGAAGGCTGCCCTGTGCTCAGTGCTCCTCTGTAGCTTAATCCCACTGGAGGTGGCCTGGTGCTGGAAGAGGTCACGGACTTCCAGGATATCCTTCTCACCCTCCATGCACATCAAGGGTTTCTCAGCACTGTGTTCTTTATGGGGCTGGTTCCCACTGATCCAGAAGCCTCTCTCACATGCCCCAAAGGTA
>NW_012150730.1:471590-480546 GCF_000956105.1 Propithecus coquereli
GGTCAGAGCAGTGCAGTCATCTGTCATCCAGAGGCCAGAAGTCAGAGTAGAAATGTCAAGAAGGTGGAGTGTCCATTATGCATAAGGAAAAGTGGGAGTAAGGTATGGTTCCTGGCCTCAGCAATGATACCCAAGTAGATACAAGGCAGCTTAGCCCAACCCGAATGTCACCCTTGCCCCCAGCTCCCACTCACCAGGACAAGGTTCCATCTCAGCCTGTCTTGTGACCAGAAACATATCCACCCTGTCTGGCACCCAGGGCTCTTTACCCTGCTCTAGGTGAGCAACCATACAGGACTTGGAGGATGTAAGTCCTGGGAGAAAGTCAGGCTGGGTGAGTGGCTGGCCATAGCTGAAGACAACCAACACCATGACAGACTAAAGGGAGCTTGTCTCATCTTTGCAACCAGAAAGAAAACTTAGTGTTACAAAATAGGTGCTCTGAAGAGCACCTCACAGGAACAGCTCAGTGATCCCCACAAGCAGGCAGTGTCTGCAGTCCCTGGCACAACCAGCCTCCTGGAAATGTCTGATAGAAAAAGGGGGCAGAACTTGGGGGCACAGCAGTGCCATCAACCTGGATAGAGTCAGGCAGCCACACTACCGACCCTAAGCCCTTGCCCAGGAGGCTTTGGACAGTAGGTGTCAGGGCTCCTCAGGGAGAGGAGCAGGTTAATGCCTGTGGCCCAGCTCTGCACACAAAGCAGCTAATCCAGATGAATAAGCAGCACCCACGCTCCACCTGTGCGAAAACAGCTGCTCCTGGGGAAGAGAAAAAGGGCAGAGGCTTACCCAGTGAAGCCACAAGTGCAAAGTTCTCCAGCATCACTTCACGGTACAGGTGCCTCTGAGCCTCATCAAGGAGCCCCCAGTCCTCCTGGGAGAAATACACAGCTACATCCTCGAAGGTCACCTGGCCCTGCCATGATGACCACAGCTAAATCAGAACAAAGGACAGCAGAAAATGAGGAAAATAAAAGTGCAGGTGAAACCATCTAAGCCTTGGACTGTGACCTGCATCCCACCACTTCTCTGGAAACAGTCTCTTTCTGCATGACCCAGACAACCTCCACAAACACACTGCCATGTCACCCTCCTCCTGAAGCCCCAGTGCCCATGGGTCCACTCTCTCTTCATGTCTCACTAAGCACTGTGTCTGACCCCAAACAACAGGCAGATGGGCAGCCATATGACATCTACGCCCTCAGTCCCCAGATTCTGCCTCCCAGAAATACTAAGCTGGGGCTGACCCTTCTACCTTCTGAGATTGTCGCCCACTGGTTCACACCTAGGGCACATTGACATCACTCCTTGGACAACCCCCTCATCTTTAGACCCCATGGGCACCCCAAGGCCCACACAACCAGCATGTCCCCACCTTCCTACATGCCTCTGCAAATGGCATCCAGAGCCTGGCTGCTGGGTGAGGGCAATCAGGATCCCATCCTGCCCCAGACCTCCAGAAGTGCCACCTGCCAGTGGCAGTTGTGCCTAGTCCTTCCTTTATGGTTTCCTCACCTGGCCCTGCTCCTGTCTTTAGCCCTCAGATACCCAGAACCACACACAGAGCTCTAGGACTCCCAGTCCTCTCTGCCTTTTCACATGCTATGCCCCCACCAACCACAGTACGCCTCTTTCCTCTTTTTGCATGATCAAAGCCCAGCTCCCACTCCAAGCCCAGAACTCTCCCAGCTGATCCTGTCTGCCACTGAGCTAATCTTCCAGCCTGACTGAAAGCCCAGGCCCCACAGAGAAGGCAAGAAAAGCCAGTGAGGCCAGGCACGGTGGCTCACACCTGTAATCCTAGCACTCTGGGAGGCCAAGGTGGGAGGATCGCTTGAGGTCAGGAGTTCAAGACCAGCCTGAGCAATAGCAAGACGCCGTCTCTACTAAAAATAGAAAAAATTAGCCAGTCAACTAAAAATAGAAACAAAAAATTAGCTGGGCATGGTGGCTCAAACCTGTAGTTCTAGCTACTTGGGAGGCTGAGGTAGGAGGATCGCTTGAGCCCAGGAGTTTGAGGTTGCTGTGAGCTAGGCTGACACCACAGCACTCACTCTAGCCCAGGCAAAAAAGCGAGACTCTGTCTCAAAACAACAACAACAACAACACAAAAACCACAGTGAGCCTGTAGAGGGGTGAATAAGCACAAGCCCTGGTCCCACTATCATCCTACCTCCACCTTGATACACCCCAGCCTCGATGTCAGGAAGTTTAATCATCTTCTGGACCCTCCTCACCCACATACACCTTTCCTTGAGGCTACTCCTCCTTTCATCTCTCTTCGCGATGCCCACTACCTCTGCCCAGGTTCCCAGGCCAACCACCCAGTCCTCAGCTACCCCCATGGGGCATCCATCACTATGACCTAGAGATAGCCCCTTCTACCTATGAACCAGCACTCCACCTCAGTTCATAGGCTGGCTGCCACCGACTGGACATTTCCAACTTGAACCCCTCAGCACAACTGAGACCTGTGTCCGGCTTCCCGTGGATACCCCTACTCAGGAGTCTATGGGACGTTCCAAACTTAACACGGCCAAAATCCACCTGACCTTCCATGAATCCTGCTCCACCCACTGACTTCCCCACCAGTGGATGGCACTTCCATCTTCTAGCTATTCAGGCCAAAACCCATGGAGACATCCCTGCCTCCTCCCCTTCTCTCTCTCACCTTCCAAACACAAAATCTGGCTGGCCCAAGTCAAAAAACAGATCCCAAATCCAACCACTTCTTCCATCTCCACACTCACTACTCTGGTGAAGTCACCATCGTCATTCACCTGATGTATTTACGGGTCCTTATGAGCCTCCCTTACTCCTCCCTCACCCTCACCTCGATGTGTTCTCCCGTCTGTATCCAGAAGGCGCCTGCCAACATCTGAGTCAAACGCCTCCCTACTCTGCTCCAAACCTTCCATGGCTTACCATTACCCTCAGATTACAGGCTGAGATCCTCAGGCTGCCCTTGTAGGCCTGACTCCTGCCCACCTGCTCTGTGTTCCCCCCAAACATAAGGGAGCCCTGCGGTTCCTTGATCACTCTCAGCTCCACTTCCTAGCATTTGCACATCTTGATGCCTATGCCTGAAAGAGCTTTCTGTGCTTCGTCCCACTGGATTCCAGAAATGGGAACCTCTCCACATAAACCGCTTGCCAGGACTCAGGATCTTCGGCCTGAGGTCGTCCTATGGTTTCCAAATGCAAAGGACGAGAGCGAAGGGGGAGCAGAAGAGTCCAGGGACACCCTCTCGCCTATTCGGGTTCGGGACTATAGGATGGGTCGGAGCAAGTGAGGTCCGCAGGGCACCCTACACTCACCCGCGCCGGGGCCGTCGGCGCCACCACCGCCATCGGACCCGGGCGGGCCCTGCGTGCTCGGGGACACGCACAGTCCACTGGGTGCGAGGACCGCAGGCCGATCGTCAAGCCCCAGGCCTCAGGCCCCACTGTGTAAATGCGCTCCAGGCGCAGGGGCCTCCTCCGCGGGCGGCGGGGGCTGAGGGCCAGTGCGGAGGAGGCCCCCGTAACAGGGATCATGGCGCGTACAAAGGTTCGCTGGTCGGCCCCATCCTCCTCACTGTCCCGAGTGGTCCGGAGGAGGCGTCTGGGAAGGGCCCGACCCAGGGCTCCGGTCCCCAAGGGCAGGATGGGACGACCTGTCAAGAGCAAAATTAACGCCCACGATGGCGACACCGGACGTCCTGCCCCCACCGGCGTGAAACGCAGGAAGTAGCTCTCCTCCTGAGCTGTGATTGGCCCAGAGCCCCCTGGCCGTCTTCCTGCTCCTTCTGGTCAGTGTAGTATCTGCCCGGCAGCCGGCCCAGGAGGAGTGCGCCTCCCATTCTCCATGGCAACGGCAAGGCAAAACCGCTAGGGGCACCGGGAAATGCGGTCGCGAGAGAAAGATAGGCGGGGCCGCCGCTTAACTTCCCGTTAAAGGGGCCGCTCCTAGATTTCCTTTCTCAGAGGTGTGCGGCAAGTGACCCCCGTCCTTGTCGCCGGGCTGCGGGCACTGACGGGGCTCCTGGGGAATCTCTTCTTTTCTCTGAGGATGTAAATGAAGATAATACCTGTCACAGCGCCTTTATTCAGTAACATTAAGGCACTTCTAATTCAGTGGTCCCTGGACCAGCAGCGTCCGCATCGCTGGGGAACTTTCTAGGACGGCAAGTTCTTGGACACCCCTTCCCCTCCTGAATCGGCGTCTCTGAGGTGGGCCTGAGCACTCTGTGGTTTGACACGTCCTCCTGGAGCTTCTGATGCTCACTCAGAATCAGCTGTAATTAAAATACAGTGACAAATTTTGGATAATATTACAACCTTCCTCATGAGAGGCGACATGAAAACTGCATAGCACAGGGTCGAGCTCCTAGCGCTAAATATCCGAGAGCTATTTTCCTTGCTGTTCGTATCACCGTCTTCATCTCCGCACGGTTCTGCCCTGCCCCTGTAGGCCTTACAGTGGTGACCCTCCCTACCAGGATCTGGTTTTCCACGTCAGGCACTGGAAAACGGCCTTGCCTCCAGCTACCGGCCACCTTGAGACATGCCTGACACGAGGAACCTGCTTCCTCAGCTTCTCAGACCGCTATACCCCCTCAGAACATCTGCCCCCCTCCGCAGGTGAGCTCAGGTACGGAGGTAACTCAGAAATCCAGTCCACAGGTTGTCTCCAGTAGAGCCCTCAGTCTTTCCCAGAAGGGTTGGAGGCCGTCTCTATCGCCACCTAGCCACTCCCGCCGCGCTCGCGGCCCCCTGTTCCCGTCGTGGTGTGTGTCCTTATCCTGTAAGCATTTCGAAATCCGGGTCTTAGGGGTCTCACAGACCCCCAAGATGAGCACTTCGGGGATGACTCCCCCCACGACTACAGGGAACGGCCGTGGAAACCTGCGGACGCAGATGTCCAATTTGGACATCCTAGGAAAGGTGGGAGGGATTGACGGGAACCGCTCGCGGGCTGCAGCCAACACCCAGGGTGCAGCGCGGGGCAGGCGGGGGCCGCGGCCGGGGGACGGGAGGCGGGAAAGGCGCAGAAGGCCAGCGAACGTTCGCACCTGGTTCAATGCGGACCGTTCTTCCCGGGGTCGCGGGGATGGGGCGAGGGGCGCCTTTATACCATTGTACAGAAACTAGAGACTGTCCTGAGGCGCAGGTATGGGAGGAACGGCCTCAGGTACACAGCCCCGAGGGCTTAAGCCTGGGCTCCGGAAGGAATGCGCCCCTACCCCATTCCCAGTCCTAGCCCTAAATCAGTGCAAGATCAAGATCCAGTCTCTACTAAAAACAGAAAGAAATTAGCCAGACAACTAAAAATAGAAAAAATAAGCTGTGTGTGGTGGTGTGCGCCTGTAGGCCCAGCAACTTGGGAGGCTGAGGCAGGAGGATGGCTTGAGCTCAGGAGTTTGAGGTTGCTGTGAACTAGGCTGACACCGCTGCACTCTAGCTCAGGCGACAAAGCAAGACTCTGTCTCAAAACAAAACAAAAAAAACATTTAGTGAAATTTTATTGTTTGTAGGCATGACTCACCAGGCCTCTTATAAAAGAATTTGGGCAAAAGAAAAAAGGTCAGAGTTCAGTCCTCAATAGGATCAATCCATTGCCAGCTATCTAGAAGCTGGATGGTTTCCCAGGAGTCCTGGGCCTGAGCTGCTCTAGGGAGTGTGAGAAGCGGGCAGTGTCACCCCCTGGCGGTGATTCTGGTTGGGCATTTTACCTTGGTCTCCTAAACCCTGGCCTTTTTGTCTGGTGCCTTCTTGAATGACCTGGCCTGACCCTGGGACCAGAGAGGGTAACTCCTGGTTTCCTGGTTCCAGGATAAAATCCAAATCCTTAAGGTGTCTGGAAAGGTTGCTCAGACTCCAGCCCTTCATCTCACTCTCTTGCCCACTCATGAAATGCCCTTGGCCAAACGTGACCTCTCCCTCACCCTAAAGACCCAGGATGTCCATCTGCCAGACCTTTGTTAGTACACTCCCCTATGCTGGGGACACCATCCCCTGCCAGTGACACCGGGAAGCCCCTACTCATTCTTCAATCATAACTGTCTTAACAGCCAAGAAATAATGGCTAATATGTACTGACAGTTTAGCAAATCCTGGGCATTACGATTTACACTTAAACCTTTATTCTGTTTAAACTTCTGAACAGCCCTGCAGACAAGTCCTAGAAATTGACATTTGGTTAAAGGTACAGACCCTGGAGCTAGACTCTGTAGGTTCACATCCCACCCTGGTTGATAATTACCTCTGTGATGTGAGGCAAGTGCTTGGATTTCCCTAATAATAAAACTGACATGTAATGGCATGTCTTCACCAATGATATGTGAAAGGACATACAGCAGTGCTGAAGACAAATTGGCATCTTGCAAATATTTACTACTATGTGTTTTACAGATAAGGACACAGGACCTTAACCAGAGGTCTAACCAGGTTGGCTAGAGTTCAACCACCTTCCCTATGTGACCCCTGACCAACCCCAGTGAAATCTTGTGCATGGTAGGGATTTGAGCCAGGCAGATGGCACTATTGTGGGTACAGAGAAAACTTTTTCGTGTTTTTATTTCATGGCCAATCCATTAAATTATGAATGTATCGAACATGTAGCATTTCTCTAAATATTAACCAGTTAACATTTGCCTAGTATAGATAATTACATATTAGAAGTATAATCTTAAAATAAAGAGTATGAGGGCCAGAATCAAGGCACACACCTGTACTCCCAGAAAGTTGGGAAGCTGAAGTGTAGGGGGAGGAGATTGCTTTAGGACAGGAGTTTGAGACCAGCCTGGGAAAACTGGTGAGACCCCCATCTCTATAAAACAAAACAAAATAATTACCAGGGAGTGGTGAGGGTTGCCTGCAGTCCCAGATACCAGGGACACTAAGGTGGGAAGATGACTTAAGCCAAGGAGTTGAAGGTTACAATGAAATATGAATTCCCCCTGGCACGCTGCCCTGGGCTACAGAGCGAGACTCTGACTCAAAAGGAAAAAAAAAAAAACCCAAAAAAGAATTTAATTGCTTCCAAATATTCAAACATTGACTAAAATGTTAATAATGCCTCTAAACAAAATTTGACTCCATCACAAAACTAAGACCTGATTGTTCCTAATTCTTTCAAAGCAGTCAAAATGGACATACAAACACTACAAAATTGATGAGCCCTCTTGCACTACAAGGATTTACAAGCAATATTAAATGTGTGCACAGTTATAGCTGGCAGTAGATAGACACTTATGCGTGGAGGGAGGTATAGAGGGAGGGAGCCAAAACAAATTAAGCCACTTGACACATGAGCACTGTCTAAGGGCCCTAAAAACAAGGCCATCACAGTGCAGCAACAAAGAGAAAACCTTTTCTTCTCTGCCAGAAACAGGGTTAGTCTACAGTGACAGTGTCCTGCCTTTAGTTTTCACGTGTCACACTCAGAACAGTCCCCAGTGGGAGAAATGATAATATTGTACTGTGCGGGGCAAGGCAAGAACTAGATAATCGCTTAAGGACAAGCAAGGCTAAGAAAGTATCTTCTGCGGGATCCCAGCTTACAAGGAAAACGGATGGTTTGGGCAACTGTCCAAGAACCACCTCAGACCCGAGAATAACGTAGGCTTTGGGACTGGCAATTCTTGGGGTAGGGGTCGCGAAACTGATTTTAAACTTCCACAGGACACTGACCCACAGAGGTCAAATCCCGCCCCAGGGCGTAAGGGGAGGAGCTGGGATGTGAAGCCAGAGCTGCAGGCGGACGCTCCTGCGCCCTCTAAACCCGCCCTTCCCGGAACCTTTCCGCCTCTGGGAGCCTGGCCTCGGTCGCTTTTGGAACCTCGGCAGTTCCCGCTTGCTCCCCTCCGGGGTTTAGACGAGGGGAACCCCGAACGCGGGACGACCGCCGGGCAACTCCTCCCACGCGTCGGGGCCCGCGGGATCCCGGTGCAGTCGCAGGACACCCATTTCCCACGCCCGGCCGGCGATGCTAGGCCGTTGCCATGGAGATCGGTAAAGGACCCGCCTGCACGCCGGAGAAACTACAGCACCCAGAAGGCCGCGCGCGAGCGCCGCAGCGCCCATTGGGCCAATGAGAGCCTGGAGGGCTGGACTTCCGGCGTGCGGGACTGTCACTTCACAGCCGGGCGTCAGGCCACACCGGCGATCCCGGCAGGGGCAGGCGGGGTCGGGGCCGCTTGTCCAGGAGGTTCTGGGGACCCGAGGCGGGCCGGCGAGGAAGGTACTAGCGAAGGGCCGCTTCGTGCCCCCTCGTGTGCACGCGTCGTGACCGCCGGCCGATGGCTCCGCCCCCGAGCCTCGGTTTCTCTGAGTGCGGCGTGGGCGGCCTGTGGAGCTGTCGGGCCGCGGCCGGAGCCACGTGCTCTCCCGGCCCCGCGGCGGCCGCCGACGCGACTCCCCGGTCGTTCGTCGCCGTCGACCGTCCGGGAGACCGAGGCCGGCTGCGGGAGGCTGCGGGCAGGCATGGCGGTGCCGGGGCTGCCCAGCGTCTCTGCCCGCCCAACGGCGGCTTCTGTTGGCGGCGGCGGCGGAGGCGCGGACGCACCGGGCGCCGGCAGTCGAGGCCCCTCCTCGCGTGGACCTCACCCCCGCTGCGGGAGAGGCGCTACCGGGACGCCGACCCGGGCGGGCTTCCTGTCTCGCTGTCCCGGGGCGGGCAGAGAGGGGGTTCGGTCCAAACCGCGGCGTCCACGTCAGGGAGGCGGGCGAGTGCGTGACCCCGACTTCTGGCACCGCCGAGTGGGGCGGGGCGGGCAGTTCCGGGGGAGGGTCCCGCACGTGGAGCCGGGAGGGAGCCTGAGCCTCCGTGCTTCTGCGGACGCGGAGCTCGGGGAGGGGATACGTGTGTCCCCGAAACGGCAGGCGGAGGGACGGGGACCTTCCGGAGGGCGTCGAGAGCCAGGGGGCGTTTGAACAGACTCTGGACATCGTCTGAGTTGGGATTTAAAAAA
>NW_012150730.1:483521-491278 GCF_000956105.1 Propithecus coquereli
GTGAAGAGCTCAGACCTCCTCAAGCACCTGCGCACCCACACCGGGGAGCGGCCCTACGAGTGCGCCCAGTGCGGCAAGGCCTTCAGCCAGACGTCGCACCTGACGCAGCACCAGCGCATCCACAGTGGCGAGACGCCCTACGCGTGCACGGCGTGTGGCAAGGCCTTCCGGCACAGCTCCTCGCTGGTGCGGCACCAGCGCATCCACACGGCTGAGAAGTCCTTCCGCTGCGGCGAGTGCGGCAAGGCTTTCAGCCACGGCTCCAACCTCAGCCAGCACCGCAAGATCCACGCGGGCGGGCGGCCCTACGCCTGTGGGCAGTGCGGCCGCCGCTTCTGCCGCAACTCGCACCTGATCCAGCACGAGCGCACGCACACGGGGGAGAAGCCCTACGCCTGCGCGCTGTGCGGTGCTGCCTTCAGCCAGGGCTCCTCGCTGTTTTTGCACCAGCGTGTGCACACCGGAGAGAAGCCCTTCTCCTGCCCGCAGTGCGGCCGGGCCTTCAGCCGCAGCTCCAACCTCACCCAGCACCAGCTGCTGCACACCGGCGAGAGGCCCTTCCGCTGCGCAGACTGCGGCAAGGCCTTCGCTAAGGGCGCTGTGCTGCTGAGCCACCGGCGCATCCACACTGGCGAGAAGCCTTTTGTGTGCGCACAGTGCGGCCGCGCCTTCCGGGAGCGCCCAGCCCTCTTCCACCACCAGAGGATCCACACCGGGGAGAAATCTGGCAGGCCATCGCCAGCCAGCGCCCCCAGACCAGGCGTCCATCGTGGGCATCATCGAAAGGTGCGCCGAGGAGGGAAGCAGAGCTCACTCCCGACTAGGGCCCAGCAGCAATCCCGAAGCCAGCCGAGGCTTCAGGCCACAGCCCCGCCCTTCCCTGGCCTTCTGTGAATCTCTACCTCAGCTGCAGAGCCCATGTCGTCTGCAAATCCACAGTCGGGGGAAGCTCTGTGCATTTGAGTCAGGGAGGAGGGAGATCCTTTGGTTGTGGTTCCACTTGCACGTGGTGACAGGATTTGCCACCTCAGCCCCAGCTCACACCTCCATCCCCAAAGAGGTCACACGGCAGAAAGATCAGGGGTAGGACACAGCGGCTGGGACTCTGGTGGGCCAAGACTATAGTCAGAGTCAGTGGGAGGCCGACAGTAGCGGCCCTGCACAGTGGTGACACTTCACGTGTGTTATGACTGGCTGCTAAGGTGAGAAGGGGAAATGCAGGCATGCAGGGCAGGGAGGGCCAGGGAAACTTGTGATGTCTGCACACAGACTGGCCACAGGACAGATGCTTGGGCTATTCCCCCCAGGCCTCTGTTCAATCAAGGCTTCCCGCGTCCCAGCCTAGGAGACAATAGGTCATAGGCCAGTGGGGTGAGGTTGGTGGCCTTGGACAAGTGGCTGGGCTCTCAGTTTCAGCTTCCTCCTCTGGGAGACAGAAAAAAGATCTGGGGCCACTGAGCATCATGTTGGCAGACACTCTCAAATTCCTAATAAGGCCAGGATGTGTTTGCTGCAAGCTCCTGCTCTGAGTGCTGGGAAGTTTCTCCTACACCCCTGTGAGGTGGCTTCTGTGGCTGGCATCCCTACTTGGAAGATGAGAAAACTGAGGCACACAGAGGGGAGGAGAATTGTCCATGGCAGGCAGCAGAGCCAGGACTCAAAGTCAGGTGGACTGGCCAAGCATCATGTCCTGGGCTGTGCTCTAGGCTGCCAGGTGTCAGGACCTGGCCTGGCTCCCCACACAGAACCAAATTGGGCTGCAGAAGTCTTCAGAGGAAGATGTGACTCTCAGCTTTGGAGACACATATCCAGGGTGATGGTTCTCCAGTGGTGCTTGTGCCCCTTGTTCTGCAAGCCTCAGCAGGGGCCACGTCCTGCCACTGACCCTTGTTACCAATTTTGACATTGTAAGGACCTTTTACATCTGACAACAGTAATAACGTCAGAGGAGAAAACGGGGCTGCTTATTTTGCTAAGCTTCGTGGCCATGTGCCCTCCTGGTCTCCCTCCTCAATTGCGGGGTGGACAGGGAGCTGAATAGGAAGGACTTGCCGTTACCTAAAGTTGGGTTCCTCAGCCCCGGGCTGTGGACCAGTGCCACCCTGTGGCCTGTTGGGAGCCGGGCTGTGTGGTGGGAGGTGGGTGGTGGGCGAGCGAGGCTTCGTCTGTGTTTGCAGCTGCTCCCCAGGGCTGACATCACCGCATGTACTCTGCCTCCCGTCACATCACTAGCAGCAGCACTGGATTGTCATAGGAGCGCAAACCCTACTGTGGGCTACATACATGTGAGCGATCTAGTTTGCGAGCTCCTTGTGAGAGTCTGGTGCCTCCTGAGCTGGGGTGGAGCTGGGGTGGTGGTGCCGGCACTGGGGAGCGGCTGCAAGTGCAGATTGTCTTTGGCAGAGAGGTTTGACTGCAGAATGTGGTGTGCTTGGGTCATCTTGGGACTCCCCTATCCTGTCTGTGGAAGGCTTGTCTTCTGTGAAACGTGTCCCTGATGCCAAACAGGTTGGGGACCACTGACCTAAGGCCTTGTGTGATGTCTTCCTGAGATCCAACCACTATCTATGTAATGCCCCCAGATGGTATGGACAGAAAGGTGGAATGGGGGGTGAGTCTTATCCCAGTTTGCTTCCTGTGGGCTTCAGTAGACCAGGCCTCCTCCCTACTTGGGGAGCCTTACCTCCTAGGAAATTCATGGTCTTTTTACTATTAAAAAAATAAGCATTTACAACTTGGAATAGTCGTGTAGTTACCTGCACACAGCAGTGTGGACCTCCACCGTCTCATCCTCCTCTCCTGACTCCAGGGCACGTTTTGGGTTTTAATAAGAGTTGAAAGAGGCTCACTAATTATTAAAAGTTTCTTTTCTTTTTTAGATAGGGTCTTGCTCTGTTGCCAGGGCTATAGTGCGCTGGTGTCATCCTAGTTCACAGCAACCTCAAACTCCTGGACTCAAGTGATCCTCCTGCCTCAGCCTCCTGAGTAGGTGGGACTACAGGCATGTGCCACCACACCCAGCTAATTTTTTTATTTTCTTGGAAAGGTGAGGTCTTACTATGTTGCTCAGGCTGGTCTTAAACTCCTGGCCAAAGTAATCCTGCTGCCTTGGCCTCCCAAAGTGTCAGGATTGAAGGAGTAAGCTACCATTCTCAGCCTCTTTTTAAACATTGTGTGGACAGTAACAACTTGACACCATTTCACCCTAATATAATGCAGATGATATTGAACGTATGTAGACATGCCATAGGTATCATTGTCACAGAATTTCAGGGACTTGGCCTCAACCTGGGTCCCCTCAAGAAGCCACAGGGTAGAGATGGAGCCTGTCTGGGGCCCAGTGAAGGACTGGGATACCTATACCTTCCTTGTGGCTAGAGGTGGGGGGGCGGCCAGAGACCTGGGTGAAGTGGGCATGGTGGGGCTGTCACCCAGCAGCAATTCTGCTGGGATATGAGCATTAGTAGATACCATGGCAGCGTAGCTGGTGAATGGTGAAAGCACTCACCAGCAGTGGCATTCTGAAGCTAGAAGTGAATGGGGAGCTGTCACTAATTATGGAATGCCAAATACTAAGTTGGCACTGATGGAAGTGGAGAGAGGTCCTACCAGACCTACTGGCAGAACTCCAGAAGGCAGGGAACCAGCAGCCCAGGGAGAGATCTGTATCAAAGCTGCCTGGGGGTGACACCTAGTTGAGAAGCCCTTACAGTCCCAGTGCTTTCCCCACCTGGTGGAGGGTGAAAGAGTTGTCTCTGGAAAATCTGCACAGTTCCAGAGAAAAGACCTAATTGCTCCCCAAACAGCACAACTTGATGAAGCCACTGGGAAGCTCGGAGTTGACAAGCCCCACCCACGCACATGCTCAGAGCTTCCAATGCTTGTTTAAGATCACTGCTGTTCATCCGGAGCAGACAGCCCGGGATTCCCGGGTAGCAGAAGAAACCAAACCAGACAGGCAGATGCAATTCAGGATTAAACAAACAAGTCGTGGTTCGGCCACTTGATGTGTGGAAGCTCACTGACCTCACCCCACAGTCAGATTTGAAAGCAATAATATCGCCTACTGAGAGAAACTAAATAAGGTCGCCCTGTCTAGTTCTGCTCCCCAAAACAAATAAAAGGTAAACAAATGGTTGAGCACGTCCATAGCCTGGACATAACCCTCCACCGCTCACATCGCAGGATTGGTGTGTGAAGACATGTCAGAGACCGGGGGTATAACCATGAGACAGTTAACCTCATCAATGAATGGGTCCCACCAGAGTCCCTGTTGTCCTGCATGTCTGCAGGGCGCCTAACGGAGGTCGAATGAAGAACCCCAGCATCCTCCTCGCGGGAGAAGTCCCCAGAGGTGGCCGAGAAAGCCCAGGTTCATGCTGCCCTTCCGCACCGCACCGCGCCTCCTCCCTAGACCACCTGGAAGCGAGTGCCGGCGGAACTACATGACACAAGGGGACAGGGCGCTGCCACTTCCCGCCCCTCGGGAGCGCAGGGTGACGCTCCTGCAGACGCCACGGCAACGGCCGGGGCGGGCGGATGCGTTCTAGCTGTTACCCAGGGGAGGGCTGGGCGGCGGTAAAGATCTCGCTGGGGGAGGGGCCGGGGCGGGGCGCCGGCTCTGATTGGCCAAACGATCATGCTCCTCCCCGCCCCTCACCTCTCTTGCCAATAGCAACCGGGCCCGCTGTGCACATGCGCAGGAGTTTAACGCGGAGTCCCGCTCGGCCGTGAGTGAATCCTGGGGCTCGGACGCAAAGGAAGAGCAGCTGCCAGAGAAGGGAGGGAGCCCCCAAGACTGTGCGACACTGCGGATCCCTCTGAGGGGGACGTAGCACCTCCCAGGCGTGAGAGGCCTGTGAAAATGCGCGTCCGCTTGCCGAGGCTGCGCCTTTCCTTGCTTGCTGAGGATCAAGGGAAACGTCCCCGCAGGGAGGAGGCGGAGCCTCGGAGCCGACAGGAGATGACGTCACCCACGGGAGGACACGCCCCCTGCCGGCAATGCCATTGTCAGCAACAACACAGTAGGCCCAGGTGACACCTCCCAGGTAATCCCAGAAGTTCTCTGGGCCACTCATTTAAGCCCTACCTCTCTAGAACAAGAACTGACATTCACCCCCAAAAACATGCTTCCTCTGAAAAAAGTATGTACCTTCTGAAATTTCTTTTAATACTCCTGGAGACGGAGCTGACTAGAGCCAGAATCAATGTCCTGCTGTGCTGGGTGAGTGGGCGGAATGGTCCATTAGAGGTTAATTGGACGTAGTTCAGTTGGCCATGGATAAACCTCGAACATCTTACCCCCATCCTGTGCTCTGGTCTCTCCACTGGGCTCATTCGATAGCATCCATGCTGGAGGGTGTTGCCATGGTGATGCCAGAACAGCCCATGCCACGGCCTACTGACCAAATCACTTGACCTGCCCAGAAGACCGCAGCGGGTGCTGTGACTGCCGATGCAGCCTCCACGCTGGCCTTGGGGGTTAGTAAGATTCCTGGGTGTGGAATCCACTCAGCCCCTTTGCCTGCACTCTTCGCTGCCAGGGGCCACCTCGACAATCCCTGCTGCTCCCTATACTGTTCCTCCCCTAGGAAGCCTCTGACACCCCACCCAGGAGATACCACTTTCACCACTTGACCTCTTACCTGACCCCAGCCATCTGCCATGTCTCTGGAAAACTTCTGTCACTGGCATTCTGAGCACCCCATTCCCTGTCTCTGTCCCCATAGCCCCTAACCCAGGTGGCTCGCAGACCAATGACTGCTCCCTACTTCTAGAACCTGGTACTTCATGACCTCCCAGGCTTTCTCTCCATCCAAGGCCGCCCAGGAAATCCAATGACAAGGTCATAGTTACTTTAGAGACTCTCCACAGGGCTTGTGAAATGCTTAGGGTGTTAAGACGCCATCATCAAAGGTAAGGTGCTTTCACAGCAACATCTGAATTTGAGGCTTCTGTGAAGCATCTGAGTGGCTGGCACGTGTACTGCGGTGCCCCCCGGAGGTGGAACTAGGTCTGCAATGTGCCTTGGTCCCATCCCAGGACCTGGACCTGCATTTGCCACCCATCCTGCCCCTGACTTTCCACACCTCGTGACTTAGAAAAACCAGTGTACGTGAGTCCAATAAAAGGAACAGCCATGATGTTAATAAAATAACATCAGTACTATCTACTGACTGATTACTCTGGACCAGTTATGGTCATGTTCACTTATGTCATTTTATTTTATGCTCCCTACAACCTTAGGAGGTAAGGAGTAGAGAGTATGAGTTCTGGGCCCACACTGGAGGATGGAAGCCTGGCTCTAATGCTTCCTTTTCAGGCTAACTTGCTAGCTTGCTTTAGGGTAAAGTCTCAGACTCTTTTCAGTTCTTGACAGGAACCAAATGATTCATGCTGGAGAAAGGTTTTATCAACGTAGCAAATGTGGGAAAATGTTTAGCCTGTGCAATACACTTGTTTGACACCAGGGTTCATGTTAGGAAAAGGCCCGAGGCTGGGCACAGTGGTGCACATCTGTAATCCTAGCACTTTGACAGGCCAAGGTAGGAGGATCACTTGAGGCCAGGAGTTTGAGACCAGCCTGAGCACCGTAGCAGGATCCTGTTTTTACAAAAATAAAAAAATTATCCGGGCACGGTGGGACACACCAGTAGGCCCAGCTACTTGAAAGGCTGAGTCAGGAGAATCCCTTGGGCCCAGGAGTTTGAGAATACAATGAGCTATGATGATGCCACTGCACTTTAGCCTGAGGAAGAGAGTGAGATCCTGTCTTAAAAAAAACAAAAAAAAAAGAAGAAAGAAAAGAAAAGAAAAAGGCACAGGAGGGCAGTGAATCTAGAAACCTCTTCTACTTTTGTGACCTTTTCAGTATAAAAATGGACCAGGCACAGTGGTACATGCCTGTGGTCCCAGTTACTCAAGAGGCTGTGGCAGGAGGATCACTTGTTCCCCAGGACTTCCAGACCAGCCTGGGCAACATAGGGAGACCTTGTCTCTCCATACAAAACAAAAACAATAAGAACCTGAATCACACTTGAGAGCGCCTCCTCTTTTTTGTGAATAGCAAGTCAAAGAGAGCCCCTTTGAGTCCACTGTTACCTTGGCTGTGTAAAAACAAATCACACCTGACAGACACTGTGAGCACTTCTGAAACCTCCTCAGCCAGCTGTGGAATCTCATACACCAGAACACTCCAGTGGGGAAATATTCTGGGAGTGTGATATATGGGAAAGCTCACAGGAATTTTGTTATATTTTCTGACTGGCTGAGAGACAAGGGCAGAGTTAATTTTGGGAAAGGGTATAAAGTCTATATCTAGATTTCTTTTTTTGCATGTGGATGTCCAGTTGTTACAGCATGATTTGTTGAAAAA
This sequence comes from Propithecus coquereli, assembly GCF_000956105.1. Lineage (NCBI taxonomy): Eukaryota > Metazoa > Chordata > Mammalia > Primates > Indriidae > Propithecus > Propithecus coquereli. The sequence goes on from NW_012150730.1 coordinate 490,897, forward strand.
ATTCTATTTGCTCCATGGTATTACCTCTGTTCCCTTCTCAAAGATCTATTGGCTGCATATACATAGGTCTGTTCCTGGGGTCTCTATACTAGTCCAGTGATCTGTTTGTTGTTTCTTTTGCCAGTACCACACTCTCTTGATTTCTATAGCTTTATATTAAGTGTTGAAGTCAGGTAGTGTCAGTCCTCCAACTGTGTTCTTAATATTGTGTTGGCTGTTTGGGTCTTTTGCCTTTCTATATAAACTGTAGGTCAGTTTGTTGATATCCACAAAATAACCTCCTGGAATTTTTATTGGGATTGCACTGAGTCTATAGATCAAGTTGTGAAAAGCTGACATCTTGACAGTATTGAGTCTTCCTGTCCATAAACGTGGCATATCT
>NW_012150730.1:491678-495019 GCF_000956105.1 Propithecus coquereli
TTGCTCAGGCTGGTTTCGAACTCCTGAGCTCAAACAATCCGCCCGCCTCGGCCTCCCAGAGAGCTAGGATTACAGGCGTGAGCCACCGCGCCCGGCCTAGCTCTAGTTTTTTTGACTAGAGACTTTACAAAGGCATCAGAACATTTGGCCATGACATGTAGCAGTTTCACAGGGTCTCCCCACAAGAACAGCTACGGGGACTTTCAGCTCAGCCAGAAGGTGCACATAGGGATTGGTCACCTGGCACCCTGAGTACTCTGCCGTCACAGGTGATCATAGATTCTAGCAAAGAGTGAGTCACAGCTCACTGGTGTCTCTCTGAGGAGTGATGCTCCCAAAGCAGCACACTTCGACCTGATACACTGTGCCAGACTTGGTCACTTTTGAAAAGGAATTTCTAAAATTATGGGAAACTGCTTGTCAAAACTGAGCTTTCCCTTAGGGGCAACAACCCTTGGAAGCACCAGCTGGATTTATGTATAATACCTATGGAGCTCAATCTCATAAATACTTAGGGAAATGAGGACATATTACTCAAGATGAAGCCAAAAAGAAATGGCCAATGTGAATGTCTTTTAAAATTCCTAAATTAATATATTTTCATACGCAATTGGAAAAAGCAGGTTTTAGAACCAGACAAATTGTGCGGGAGGCCTACTTTCTGTTGGTCCTGGCTGAAATCTGGTAAGAGATTTGAAAGGATTTTTTTTTTTTTTTTGGGAAAAAAGGTGTCACTCTGTCACCCAGGCTGTAGTTCATTGGCATGATCATAGCTCACAGCAACCTCAAACTCCTGGGCTCAAGCGATCCGCCTGCCTCAGCCTCCCAAGTAGCTAGGACTACAGGCACATACCACTGTGCCTGGCTAATTTTTTTCTATTTTTAGCTGTTTGGCCAGTTTCTTTCTATTTATAGTAGAGACGGGGTCTCACTCTTGCTCAGGCTGGTCTTGAGCTCCTGAGCTCAAGCAATCCTCCTGCCTCAGCCTCCCAGAGTGCTAGGATTACAGGCATGAGCCACCACACCCGGCCTTTTTTTTTTGTCAACTGAAACGCCTTTTTAAATATCTTTGGTTCCTATGTTTGCTTCTTTTCTTATTGGTATAATGTAAAATTTTATTGGCCTTTTGAAAAACTTAAGACTTCTCCAAATTGGCTCCCCTAAGAATTGTTCTCCCTGCAACAAGGATGACTCAGTAAAAAAAGTAAACAAGAAAAAAGAAAAATAAATAAAAATTTTTAAAAAATTGTTCTCCCATTTTCTTCTACTCCTCTCTGCTTTTGCCATCTTTAATACTACATAAAAAAATCAGGGGAGACTTTGTGTCCCTAAGACACCTTGAGGAACACAGAAAAATGTGCCACATACTCCTTTTTAGGGGTCTTCTGTCTTCCTTGTGGAGTCCTAAATGTAGCAGGCAGGTTTCTCTCAGGTCTAAAGCTCTCTGATATCTTTGGCCTTTGGGAGCACCAAGGATTACTTTGTACTATGAAAGAATACGACCTTTGGGTTGTGATGACTGGCAGGTTACTGGTGAAGGCTGCGGTTTTGGAGGTGGCTGATAGCAGTTGTTTGCAATAAATGATTATTACTGCAGGGGCTGCTCATTTCTTTGCATGTTTAGATAATAAAAACATGGTTTAGGGCCAGGCATGGTGGCTCACACCTATAATCCCAGCACATTGGGAGGCTGAGGTGGGAGGATTGCTTGAGGCCAGGAGTTGTAGAACAGCCTGGGAAACATGGCAAGACCTTGTCTTAAAACAAACAAAAAAGCATAATTTGGACACATGGAGACTATGAGAACACTGGCAACCAAAGGATAAGAGTTTTGTGGTGGATGGGCTGATCACAGAGTGGGCTAATTGGCATTGGCTCTCCCACCATCTTCAGGGAATGTCCTTGTAGTGAGGTACGCGCTATGGAAGCATTGTGCAAATCAGTCCTGTGGCATTTCCCTCTTCTGGGGACTCACAATTCAGTGTAAAAGTGGGATCCTTGAGTTTTAAAGATCTAGGGGCTCTGCCTTTCAACTGTGCCTACTTTTTACATATTTTTTTCTCTGCCCCATAGGAACTACAGGAATACCTTTTACGTATTTAAATGTTAGGCCCTGGAAACTGCAAATGCTTTGTGGCCCTGTTCATTAATGGGCTCCACCCTGAGCTCAGTGGTCCAGTTAGAAAACAATGACGAAGAAGCCACCTGTCTAACTAGATTGCTCTCCAAAATATGACTTTCTGACATTCAGCTGGTTATTTTGAAAAGGTTTCTGAATTTTCTCCAAGCTCATCTGTTTGCTTCCTTGTAAAATCCTGTGGTGAATTTCTGTGGTTTTGTATTTCCCTACAATCCATTTTGAATCTCCCCCTGACATATCCAAACTCCTTGAAAATTCTTAAATTCTTTTTATGTGCTTTTTTTTTTTTTTGAGGCAGAGTCTCACCCTGCTGCCTGGGCTAGAGTGCCATGGCGTCAGCCTAGCTCATAGCAACCTCAGACTACTCCTGGGCTCAAGCAATTCTTCTGCCTTAGCCTCCCCAATAGCTGGGACTACAGGCATGTGGCACCATGCTCGGCTAATTTTTTCTATATATTTTTAGTTGTCCAGCTAATTTCTTTCTATTTTTAGTAGAGACAGGGCCTTGCTCTTGCTCAGGCTGGTCTTGAACTTCTGACCTTGAGTGATCCTCCCGCCTCGGCCTCCCAGAGTGCTAGGATTACAGGCGTGAGCCACCACGCCCGGACGTCATTATTTCTTTTTTTATTTTTTTTTCAACATCCGAAGTAGTCAGACACCTTGCTTGTTCTTAAATTCTTTCAGAGGAGGCAAAATGTACATACAAACAATGCAAAATTGAAGAGCCCTCTTGCGCTACAAGGATTTACAAGCAGTATCAAATGCGTGCACAGTTATAGCTGGCAGTGGATAGACACTTATGCGTGGAGGGAGGTATAGAGGGAGGGAGCCAAAACAAATTAAGCCACTTGACACACGAGGACTGTCTAAGGGCCCTAAAAACAAGGCCATCACAGTGCAGCAACAAAGAGAAAACCTTTTCTTCTCTGCCAAAAACAGGGTTAGTCTACAGTGACAGTGTCCTGCCTTTAGTTTTCACGTGTCACACTCAGAACGGTCCCCAGGGGGAAAAAATGATAATATTGTACTGTGTGGGGCAAGGCAAGAACTAGATAATCGCTTAAGGACAAGCAAGGCTAAGAAAGTATCTTCTGCGGGATCCCAGCTTACAAGGAAAACGGATGGTTTGGGCAACTGTCCAAGAACCACCTCAGACCCGAGAATAACGTAGGCTTTGGGACTGGCAATTCTTGGGATAGGG
>NW_012150730.1:498844-529865 GCF_000956105.1 Propithecus coquereli
GTGAAGAGCTCAGACCTCCTCAAGCACCTGCGCACCCACACCGGGGAGCGGCCCTACGAGTGCGCCCAGTGCGGCAAGGCCTTCAGCCAGACGTCGCACCTGACGCAGCACCAGCGCATCCACAGTGGCGAGACGCCCTACGCGTGCACGGCGTGCGGCAAGGCCTTCCGGCACAGCTCCTCGCTGGTGCGGCACCAGCGCATCCACACGGCCGAGAAGTCCTTCCGCTGCGGCGAGTGCGGCAAGGCTTTCAGCCACGGCTCCAACCTCAGCCAGCACCGCAAGATCCACGCGGGCGGGCGGCCCTACGCCTGTGGGCAGTGCGGCCGCCGCTTCTGCCGCAACTCGCACCTGATCCAGCACGAGCGCACGCACACGGGGGAGAAGCCCTACGCCTGCGCGCTGTGCGGTGCTGCCTTCAGCCAGGGCTCCTCGCTCTTTAAGCACCAGCGTGTGCACACCGGAGAGAAGCCCTTCTCCTGCCCGCAGTGCGGCCGGGCCTTCAGCCACAGCTCCAACCTCACACAGCACCAGCTGCTGCACACCGGCGAGAGGCCCTTCCGCTGCGCAGACTGCGGCAAGGCCTTCGCTAAGGGCGCTGTGCTGCTGAGCCACCGGCGCATCCACACTGGCGAGAAGCCTTTTGTGTGCGCACAGTGCGGCCGCGCCTTCCGGGAGCGCCCAGCCCTCTTCCACCACGAGAGGATCCACACCGGGGAGAAGGCTGTGCGTCGGCCTGGGCCCAGCCTGCATCCCCGGGTCCAGCCTCCGTCAGGGTCATCATCAGAAAGTGCCCTGAGGAGGGAAGCAGAGCCCACTCCTTCCTCCCCCTCTGGCCCAGGTGCAGTCTCGAAGCCAGCTGAGGCCTGAAGTCACAGCCTTGCCCTTCCCCGGCCTTCTGTGAGTCCCTTCCACAGCTAAAGGGCCTATGTCGTCTGCAAATTGACAGCGTGGGGGAAGCTCTGTGCATTTGAGTCAAGGAGGAGGGAGATCCTTTGGTTGTGGTTCCACTTGCACGTTTTGATAGGATTTGCCACCTTAGCCCCAGCTCACACCTCCATCCCCAAAGAAGTCACACGGCAGAAAGATGAGGGGTAGGACACAGCGACTGGGACTCTGGTGGGCCAAGACTATAGTCAGAGTCAGTGGGAAGCCGACAATAGCGGCCCTGCACATTGGTGACACTTCACGTGTGTTATGATAGTGGCTGCTAAGGTGAGGAGGGGACATGCAGGCATCCGGGGCAGGGAGGGCCAGGGAAACTTCTGATGTCTGCACACAGACTGGCCACAGGACAGATGCTTGGGATATTCCCCCCAGGCCTCAGTTCATCCAAGGCTTTCTACGTCCCAGCCTAGGAGACAATAGGTCATAGGCCAGTGGGGTCAGGTTGGTGGCCTTGGACAAGTGGCTGGGCTCTCCGTTTCTGCTTCTTCCTCTGGGAGAAAGAAAAAAGTTTTAGTGTCTGAACGTCATGTTGGCAGACACTCTGATAGTCAACATGTGTTTGCTGCAAGCTCCTGCTCTGAGTGCTGGGAAGTTTCTCCTACACCCCTGTGAGGCAGCTTCTGTGGCTGGTATCCCTACTTGGAAGTGAGGAAACTGAGGCACACAGAGGGGAGGAAAATCGTCCTTGGCAGACAACAGAGCCAGGACTCCAAGTCAGGTGGACTGGCCAAGCATCACATCTGGGGCTGTGCTCTAAGCTGCCAGGGGTGAGGGCCTGGCCTGGCTCCCCACACACAGCCAACTTGGGCTGCGGAAGTCTTCAGAGGAAGATGTGACTCTCAGCTTTGGAAACACAGATCCTAGATGATTGTTCTCCAGTGGTGCTTGTGCACATTCTCATCCAAGTCTCAGCATTGGCCAAGTCCTGCCACTGACCCTTGTTACCAAATTCGACCTTACCAGGAGCCTTCACATGTGACGTGACAGTAATAACTTCAGAGGAGAAAAGAGGGCTGCTCATTTTTGTTGCGGTTGATAGTGACATGCCCTCCTGTTCTCCCTTCTGAATTGGTGGGTGGGCAGAGAGCTGAATTGGAAGGACTTGCCATTATCTAAGGCCATGTGTGATACCTTCCTAAAATCTATCCCCACCCCCAATGTAATGACCCCAAATTGTACGGACAGAAGGTGGAGTGGGCGGCCCAGTTTGCTTCCTGTGGCCTGTAGCATACCAGGCTCCAACCCCACCTGGCATCTTACCTGCTAGGAAATTAATGGCCTTTTGCCTGGAAAAAGACAACTAGCATTTACAACTCGAAATAGACATTGTAATTTTTTGCCCGGCAATGTGGACCTCCATAGCCTTGGCCTTCTCTCCTGACTCCAGGGCCCGGTTCAGGTTTAATAAGAGTTTAAAGAGGCTCTATGATAAAAGTCCTTTTTACACACTTGTGTGAACAACCTGACACCCATTTCACCCTAATATAATGCAGATGATATTTAACATATAGAAACATCAGGGTGTGATTGTCACAGAGGTTCAGGGTCTTGCCTTCAACCTGGGGCCCCTGGAGAGGCCACAGGGTAGAGATGGAGCCTGTCTGGGGCCCTGTGAAGGACTAGGCTGCCTGTATCCTCTTTTAGGTGGTGTGGGGGGAGGGGAGAGCCAGACACTTGTGTTAAGTGGGCAAGGTTGGGCTTTCCCCAAGTAGCAGCTGTGCTGGGAGATGAGCCTTCCTTGTCCTGGACATGGGAGCCAGGCAGGTGGCGAATCCAAGACAGGACTGTGTGCTGCCTGCTGCTGAGGCAGAGGGTGTGGCCATGTGTGGTGACCCTGAAAGTTGACTCCAGCGCAGTGAGCACTGCATCTCATGGTCTCTAAAACCTTACATCCATCCCCCATACACAAAGAGGACAAACTCAGTTCCCACCCACCTGCCATGGGAGCCAGACCCATCTTCTGCCACTTGAACTTCCCAAGTTCCTCCAAGGAGGAGGGCATGTAGGACCCAGTTCCCCCATACCCTGCAATGGTGGGTCCCCTGAGCTGGACCTGCTGATGACCTATGGGCCCCTGAGCCACTGTCCACCACTCTTGGTTGTACTAACTGTGTAGAGCTGTGAAATGCAGACAAACCCCTCACCCTGCCTTCCAAAGTACTCTTCAAGGAAGCCCATAGGACTCAGCAGCAAAGGCATCTGTGAAACAAGTGGGTACCCGGAAAATGAAGTCTTTTCTGGCTTTAGACAAAAGCTCCTGGAGCTATTTCTGGCCTGAACCCTCCTGACCCTTCAGGCTGCGTTCAATGCCCTATCCTGCCTTCTTGAACTCATTCACATCTCTGCTTGTGCCCCTGTTGGCCTTCAGCTCCTCTACCCTCCTTGAATCTGCTCCCAATACCCGGTACTGGCCAGTGGCCCCCAACCTTGGCTCATGCCTTCCCCTATGTCTTGACCCCTCAGTTGGGCCCCCCTCCCCAGCCTTCCCCACCCAGACCACAGCTGTTAATTAATGCTGAACAGGCCCTGACTGCAAAGGTGTCCTGGGGCTTCTGGGTCAAAAGATCAGATGGAACAAATCCATCTCACTGGGCTCAGAAATCCACTGAAACCACCAAGGGCAGTGTTTAAAACATAAACCCACAAGTATGAGAATGGTGAAAGCACTCACCAGCAGTGGCATTCTGAAGCTAGAAGTGAATGGGGAGCTGTCACTAATTATGGAATGCCAAATACTAAGTTGGCACTGATGGAAGTGGAGAGAGGTCCCACCAGACCTACTGCCAGAATTCTAGAAGGCAGGGAATCAGTAGCCCAGGGAGAGATCTGTAACAAAGCTACCTGGGGGTGACACCTAGTTGAGAAGCCCTTACAGCCCCAGTGCTTTCCCCACCTGGTGGAGGGTGAAAGAGTTGTCTCTGGAAAATCTGCACAGTTCCAGAGAAAAGACCTAATTGCTCCCCAAACAGCACAACTTGATGAAGCCACTGGGAAGCTCGGAGTTGACAAGCCCCACCCACGCACATGCTCAGAGCTTCCAATGCTTGTTTAAGATCACTGCTGTTCATCCCGAGCAGACAGCCCGGGATTCCCGGGTAGCAGAAGAAACCAAACCAGACAGGCAGATGCAATTCAGGATTAAACAAATAAGTCGTGGTTCGGCCACTTGATGTGTGGAAGCTCACTGACCTCACCCCACAGTCAGATTTGAAAGCAATAATATCGCCTACTGAGAGAAACTAAATAAGGTCGCCCTGTCTAGTTCTGCTCCCCAAAGCAAATAAAAGGTAAACAAATGGTTGAGCACGTCCATAGCCTGGACATAACCCTCCACCGCTCACATCGCAGGATTGGTGTGTGAAGACATGTCAGAGACCGGGGGTATAACCATGAGACAGTTAACCTCATCAATGAATGGGTCCCACCAGAGTCCCTGTTGTCCTGCATGTCTGCAGGGCGCCTAACGGAGGTCGAATGAAGAACCCCAGCATCCTCCTCGCGGGAGAAGTCCCCAGAGATGGCCGAGAAAGCCCAGGTTCATGCTGCCCTTCCGCACCGCACCGCGCCTCCTCCCTAGACCACCTGGAAGCGAGTGCCGGCGGAACTACACAAGGCAACAGAGCGCCGCCACTTCCCCCCCCTCGGGAGCGCAGGGTGACGCTTCTGCAGACACCACGGCAACGGCCGGGGGCGGGCGGATGCGTTCTAGCTGTTACCCAGGGGAGGTCTGGGCGGCGGTAAAGATCTCGCCGGGGGAGGGGCCGGGGCGGGGCCCCGGCTCTGATTGGCCAAACGATCATGCTCCTCCCCGCCCCTCACCTCTCTTGCCAATAGCAACCGGGCCCGCTGTGCACATGCGCAGGAGTTTAACGCGGTGTCCCGCTCGGCAGCGGGTGAGTCCTGGGGCTCGGACACAAAAAAAGAGCAGCTGCCAGAGAAGGGAGAGATCCCCCAAGACTGTGCGACACTGCGGATCCCTCCGAGGGGGACGTAGCACCTCCCAGGCGTGAGAGGCCTCTGAAAATGCGCGTCCGCTTGCCGAGGCTGCGCCCTTCCTTGCTTGTTGATGCTCATGGGAAATGTAGTTCAACGCGGGGGGGGGCGGGGCGTTGCCTTCGGAGAAGGCGCGGGATTGGGCAAGCCTTGTCGTCAAGGCAACACGCGGGCGCGCGGGGGTGTAGCGGTGCCAGTTCGCGGAAGCGGTCTCGGGGCGCTGGCCCCGCTATTGAGGTGAGCGCGGGTCTGGCTGGGTAGGGCGCGGCTTTTTCCACCCCCTTGTGGGGTTTGGGGCCGCCTCTGGCGGGCTCCTCCTCCCTGCGCTCCGGAGAGCCCGCCTACCTCCCAACGTGCCCTGCGCGTCCCCACCTCCCAGGTTTTGCACAGGCCTTTCCTCCCGCCCCGACGCCGTTCCCTCTGCCCGGTGCCCTATGCCTGGTCCCCGGGCCTGGTATTTTAGAAGACCTTCTCCTTCCTTTCCCTTTTTGGGAGACAGATCCTGAAGTTCGAGGTTGCCTTGGATAAGTCCAGAGTCGGGCCTGGTCTGGCGGGTCCTCCTCAGGTGGGCGTGTTTCACTCCAGACCCTCTTCAGGGGTTTGGATACCGTGGCCACCTACGACTCCACGCAACGTGTGGCCCAGTTTTCTTGGCTTTTGTTTTTGGTTTTTAGATGCAGGGGCCCAAGCAGTGCTAGTTGTCCATGGTGTGGTCAGCAAACACTGTCTCTTGGAGTCCACACCAGGCCCGTGGGTGCTCGTAGTCCTCCAGCCCCTGCCCTGCCCTGGTGTGGACGTGCCCTGTGCCCCACTTCAGTCCACGTGTCTCAGAGATTGTGGTGACGGGCACTCCCCGATAGAGCCCAGTCCGGCTCTGCTTTCTACCTACTGACCCCTCTACCCTCAGGGCTCCCATTCACCCTGGGCCATGGCCCATCTGCCCACTCCCCTCCCTTCTCTGCTGGACACTGTCTGTAGCTGCTCAGCCTGACCCTGGAAGCCTATGATGACTCCCCTTGCCCACCTCTTCACCATCATCTCCCAACAGTCTCCTGTTGGACTCAACTGTTTGCAATTTCCCAGAAGTTCCTTGGACACCTTGTCTCCAGGCATTTGTCCCGAAGGCTTCTTCCTGCTCTCACTTCCTGTCAGTGTTCGGCTCCTGTCACCCCCTCCCTCCATAAAGCTTTCCTGTCCTCCCCTACTCCCAGCCTCATTGTCCATTCTGTTCTGGTCTTGGCTCCCTGGGCTGGGCCTCTTGGCTAATACCCTGACCCCTCCTTTTCTGTAGGTCCATCTTTATAGCTCCAAGAAGACCCCTTTGAACAAGAATGCCATCCCCTCTGGGTCCCCCATGCCTATCCCTCATGGACCCTGAGATCACCTTTGAGGAGCCTGAGGCTGCACGTCTGCGCTTCCGGGGGTTCTGCTACCAGGAGGTGGCAGGTCCCCGGGAGGCCCTGGCCCAGCTGAGAGAGCTGTGTCGCCAGTGGCTGCGGCCTGAGGCCCACTCCAAGGAGCAGATGCTGGAGCTGCTGGTGCTGGAGCAGTTCTTGGGCACACTGCCCCCTGAGATCCAGGCCTGGGTTCGAGGTCAGCAGCCAGGCAGCCCCGAGGAGGCTGCTGCCCTGGTCGAGAGGCTGCAGCATGACCCTGGGCAGCTGTTGGGCTGGGTGAGTATGGCTGGCATTGGCTTCTTGGAGGGACCAACCAAAGGTAGAGCCCCTGTGACTTGCCTCTTCTCCTCAGATCACGGCCCACATACTGAAGCGGGAAGTGCTCCCTGCAGCCCAGAAGACAGAGGAGTCCTCGAGGAGCTCTCATTCCTCAGGGACAGTGGAGTCCCCTGGAGCAGCCCCTGGGGAGGGTCCTCAGGACACCAGGATAGAGAGGTCCACCCAGCTTAGCTGCAGCGTGAAGGAGGAGCCCGATGCCGATGGGCAGGAAATGGGTGCGGCAGGGGATGAGGGGCCCCTGGAGGAAGGTGTGGAAATCCCTGGCTATGTTGGGAGTCCTGGGAGAGGTTGTATCAGGGCTAGAAGACCTGAAATAAATGTGGTTGTCCCCAGCTTGGGTGGGGACCTGGGAGGGACTGCAGAGCTGGGTCCCTGTGAGGCAGGAGCAAAAGCCTGGCTGCCCACCCTGCCTCTGCCCACCCAGAGGAGGATCAAGGCCGCAGCAATAACACCAGCTCCTTGTCCACCTTGGCTCACCTGGGCAGCCCCTGACACTTCCCCTCCTGTCTGCCCCACTTTCCAGCACCCCCCAGCACTCCCCTTTCAGCCCAGTCCCCCGAGGGGCACGTTGGACACCAGGAACCAGATTCCGTGTCTTTCCACCAACCCAGGATTCAGGTAAGCAGCCCAGGGTGGGAAGTGTACGCCTCGGTGTGGGAGGGGAATGTCCCTGTGGCTGCCCTCTGCCCTGTGGTTTTCCTTACTCTCTGGCTAATGGGTCTTTGCTGCCCATAGGTAGAGGCAGTAGCAATGATACCCCCCACAGGACCTGGGACAGGCTGGTGGTCTATCTTATCATTGGCAAGGATTTGGGCCTCAGGCCATGGACACCTGCTTTAGAGTGGCTAGAACTTGTGGGCTTGGCTTCCTCACCTCCAGAGAAGTTAGTTGAGAGGTTTGCTGCTCCCAGAGGTCCTGGGCTGGCACCTGGAGCTTTGAACTTTTGTGTGCAAGTGGGGAAGGGACAAGATGACCAGCTGTGGCATGACTCCCCCTACACCTGAGACCAGAACGGAGACTCTTTCCTGGGAAATGCCCGAAGTTCCTTCTCTCCTGGGGCTTTCCTCAAAGGGCAATCTGCTGGGCCTGGAAGCTCAGCTCAGAGGCCCTGCTACCTGGAGCACTTGGCTGCCAAGTGTGGGTAATGGGGTCTTATCCTCTCCCAGTTCCTCTGCTTCTCAACCAGTAGAATTGCTAGTCGAAATGTGTTTTGACGCTGAGAAGTCTCTCCAGGCTCCCTCTTTGGCCAGATGGCACAGTCAGAAACATGATGCAGGGTCGACAGGATGCACCCTCCACAGTGTGGTCACTTCCAGCCAGCACCGTCTCTAGCTGTGGCTCCCTGGGGCTGCCGCCTCCCTGCCCCTGGACCTGCTTCAGCTTGTCTTTCAGCATTATTTTTCCTAGGCCAGGAAAGCCCTAGATGAGTACATTCTTTGCTAAAGCCATTTGGGTCCTTGCTGTACTGCCACGGTCACCGTCTCTCAGTGGGGTGGGACAGCCGAGGGGCATGAGTGCTGGCGGCGTTGGTCAGGTGATCCAAAGGAGGACCCCAACACTCACCCATCTCAGCTTCATCTTTAGCTCCCCCAGCAGATGAGACTTAGGTAACCTGCTGGCTCCCCCAGGTAATGAGTCAGGATGTGACCACCGGGTGGGGCGGGGCAGGGAGTGGACCGGCACGACAGTGATGGGCTGTGTCTGCAGGAGGAGTGGGGGTTGCTGGACCCGTCACAGAAGGAGCTGTACTGGGACGCGATGCTGGAGAAGTACGGCAGAGAAGTAGTCTCTCTGGGTGAGGATCCGGCCCACCCGCCCCTCTCCTTTGATGCAGGCACCGCCCCGCGCGCTGCGGGACCAGCCCTTCCAGTGCTTGGCCCCGTTGTTCTCCCTCCTTCCAGGGGGCACCCTTGTCACTCCCTGGAGCCCCCACTCCGTCCCTCCTTTGTGCCAGCCCCCAGCCACACCTGCTGCCTGACTGTGCCCCCCACCCTGGCAGGGTTGCCGCCCCAGCAGCTGCAGCCAGTGCGGGCCCAGCCTGAGCCAGGGACGCTGCGCGAGGGGCCCGAGGTCTGCAGAAGCCTTTGCCCAGGTGAGAGCCCCTCCTTGCGGGGAGCTCGTGCCACCCCACAGGCCTGAATGGGGTGGGCCCGTGTCGTGTCGCGAGTGCCGGGACTCAGCCGGTGCACCCCCTCTTCCCCCAGGAGATGAGACCGAGGGTCCGCCGGGCTGCCCAGAGGCCCAGCTACCCCAGGGGCAGGGGCCTGTCGCTTGGGAGGGCCTGTCTGGGGCCGCTGCACCCGCTCCGCCGGCCGGCCTGGGGACACCGCCTGCGCGCCCCCCGCCCACGCCCCCGGAGGCTGGGGAGCCTGGCGCGCCTGCTAGGAAGCGCTACACGTGCGAGCAGTGCGGCCTCGGCTTCGACTGGAAGTCGGTGTTCGTCATCCACCACCGGACGCACGCGGGCAGGCAGAGTGCGCAGGCCCGGGCCCCGGGCCCTGGGGGCGACACGGAGAATTCGCCGCAGTGTCCCCTGGAACACGCTGCTTCGCGCCACCGGCCGCGGTCGTCGGCAGGGCCCGGGAGCTTCGTGTGTGAGGAGTGCGGGAGCCGCTTCAGCTGGAAGTCGCAGCTGGTCATCCACCGCAAGAACCACACTGGCCAGCGGCGCCACTTTTGCAGTGACTGCGGCCGCGGCTTCGACTGGAAGTCCCAGCTGGTCATCCACAGAAAGAGCCACCGGCTCGAGGCCGTGTGAACACCTGGACAGCGCAGCCCCGCCCTGGGGCCTTGGAGTTTTCAGGGCCTGGATGCCAGCCCCCGTGGCGTGAGGATCTGCCTCAGTCCAGGAGATTCTGGAGGCAGCAGGGGCCTCCGGAGTGAACGGTGGTCCCAAGCAGGTCCTCTGCCCCTGGCCTGGCCTCCCCTAAAAGAACTGGGTGCAAGAAAAAGAAGCTGCTCCCTCCCTTCTTGCCCTTGTCTTCTGGAATGAGGCCTGGGTTCAAGTCCTGGGCTTACTGGTGACCGTGGGGTGACTGCCAAGCCCCAGGCCCCCCGCTTGTGACATGGTGCAGGCTGACAACACTCTCTACTCCTGGGACCCCACTGCCGCTCCTGCCTGCAGTGGCAGGGCCTGAGGTCTCAGTTTGAGGCAGTAGAAAGCCCAGGAAAACACATCTGCCTTCTGTTCATCCTGCTTCATGTGACCCTGGACCTCCATGTGTGTGTTAGATTTTTAACATAAATTCCATTTTTATAATGGGGAGTTTCTGAATAAGAACACTGGTTTCTGGCTTGTACTGGTCAGAAAAAAAGCAGTGTGCTCTCTCTGCCCAGCAGCTGGAGTCACAAGGCAGCTGAGCCCAGAAGGGCCAAGCCTCCTGTGGCTATGGTGCCCAGGTCCCCAGCCTCCCTTTTTCCCTGGACTTTGAACTCTTGAGCTTGGGTTTGAGTGGGCAGAAAGGGGACTTCCTTTCCAAGCATGGATGGACAAGGGTGACTACCGAGAAGAGGCCCACACATAGGTGTTGCTGAGGCCGTGTACACCTCCAGGTCAGGGCTGCATCCCCACACGGTCAATTGGTTATGTAGCAGGAGAGCAAAGGGTCAGCTCTCTGCTGCCCAAGGAGATTGGGTTTTGTGTTTTTTTTAAGAGACAGGGTCTTGCTCTGTTGCCCAGGCTGGAGTGCACTAGTGCGATAATAACTCACTGCAGCCTCGAACTCTTGGGCTCGTGCGATCCTCCCGCCTCAGTCTCCCCAGTAGCTGGTATTACAAGTGTATGCCACCATGTCCAGCTGCCCAGGGAGATCCATCTGGATCTCTGGGCAGTCACTGAGGACTCACCAATGCACTGTATTAATTTCCTATTGCTGCTCTAACGTTGCTGCTTGCAACAACATGGATTTATTCTTTTACAGCCTTGAAGGTCAGAACTCAATGGGTCTTCCTGGGCTAAAATCAAGGTTTCAACAGGGGTGGTTCCTCCTGGAGGCTCTAGAGAATCCATTTCATTGCCTTCTCCAGCTTCTAGAGGCCGCCTACATTCCTTTTTGGTCCCTTCATCTTCAAAACCAGCAATAGGTCTCTGGTCCTCCTGCCTCCTCTTAAGGACCTGGTGATTATACCTAGGGCCCACCTAGAACCCACAATACTCTCCCCATCTCAAGATCCCTAATCACATCTTGTCCCCTCCCCACCTGCACCTTTTTAAAATTTATTTATTTTAATTTCCGAGTATTACGGGGGTACAAATGCTTCTCACTACATTTTTTGTGGAAAATACGGGGGCTTTTTATATTTAATAATGATATTTATGCTAACATTTGTTATGGGCTGTGTGTCCCCCAAATATTCGTATGTTGAAGCCCTAAGTATAAGAACTTGACCTTGCTTGGAGATTGGGTTTTTGCAGAGGTAATAGTTTAAGATAAGGTCATTAAGGTGGGCCCTAATCCAATATGACTAGTATCCTTATACAAAGGGAAAATTTGGAGACAGACATAGACATAGAAGAATGCTACATAAAGATGAAGGCAACATAAATTGCTTTTCCACCGCCACACTCAGAGCTACAAGTGTGCCCATCCCCCAGGCAGTGCACACCATATCCGTTACCTGTGAATTTACCCATCGCTTCCTACCCCTCCCACCTACCTGACACCCTGTGAACGTTACTTCCCATATGTGCACATTAGCGCTGAGCCATTAGCACCACCCGTCTGCACTCTTAATCACACCTGCAGCATCCCTTTTGCCATGGGAGGTAAAATGTTCACGGGTTCTGGGTATCGGGATGGGGAATCCTTTTCAACTCCAGAGGTCACAAAATTTTCACTTTTTCCTGATATTTAAAAATATCATTGGCCAGGCGCTGTGGCTCACTCGTGTAATCTTAACACTCTGGGAGGCCAAGGAGGGAGGATTGCCTGAGGTCAGGAGTTCAAGACCAGCCTGAGCAAGAGCAAGACCATGTCTCTACTAAAAATAGAAAAAGCCGGGCATGGGTGTTGCGTGGTGCTGCTCGCCTGTAGTCCAAGCTACTCGGGAGGCTGAGGCAGGAGGATCGCTTGAACTCAGGAGTTTGAGGTTGCTGTGAGCTAGGATGACGCCACGGCACTCTAGCCTGGGTGACAGAGTGAGACTCTGTCTCAAAAAAAAAAAAATCATTGAAAATATCCTTGTTTTTTAATAAATCTGGAGTTTATTTTTGACTGTGTATAAACCAGAAATCTATTTTCTTCTATATAGAAAGCCAGTTGTTCCCCAACATTTAGTGAACGTCCACCTTGTCTTCACGACTTTCACATATACCAAGTTCCAACAGGTCTGTTCCTGGATTGATCTAGTTGTCCACTCCTGTGACAATACCATGCTGGCCGGCTCCTCCTACACCCTTGGCCTTACCCAGACAGGGTCATCCCACAGGGACAGCTGAGGTCCCTGGCGGGGAGTACGGAGTACCCTAAAGCGAGGTCTCTGGGGGCACTGGGTGCTGCACTCCCACTGTTCCTTCATCCACGCAGACACACAGACTTATGTGTATACATTCGAGTTTATTCTCGCACTGCTACAGGGCCTACTGCCATTTCCAGTGCGGTGAGGTTAGGGGTATGGTCAGTCTGGGATTCATGACGACCTCACGCAGGCTCAGGGTGAAGGTGACACTGAGTAGGGTGG
The DNA here is from genome assembly GCF_000956105.1 of Propithecus coquereli. Classification (NCBI taxonomy): domain Eukaryota; kingdom Metazoa; phylum Chordata; class Mammalia; order Primates; family Indriidae; genus Propithecus; species Propithecus coquereli. Next base: position 511,201 of record NW_012150730.1, read on the forward strand.
TGGTCAGAGTGGGTCCCTGTCCCTGTGGGCTGGTCAGAGGGTCAGAGCCTCCGGGTTCCCTCACACAAAGCCTGGTATATGTCTGCTGTCAGGGGCAGGAAGGTCTGGGCCTGGTTGTCCAGTACAAACAGGGGGTCAACGATGACACCCACGTTGAAGCCCTCACGCACCAACTGGGTCTTCCTCAGTTTGAACGTGCTTGTGATCTCCAGGGCGTCCTGCAGAGCGGTGATCGTGACCCCCTGACTGTGACAGCCACCCCTGGCCGTGATCCCCCACCCACCTACTCCTGCCACCCTGGACTCACCTGGATACGGATGAAATGCGGGGCAGCGTAGGCAGGGAGCCAAGCACGGATGTACTGGAATAGCTTCTGCCCATCGAAAGTCTTGCCGGGGACCAGCTGCACGGCAGCCATGCCCACCTTACCCTCGCACCCTAGGAAGCAACACTGGTCACTCTCGGCTGACCCATCTCGAGGGGCCCACAACTGACCCTCCAGCCTCGCTCAGCTCCTCACTGGCTGTGCGACCAGGCAAGTCTCTAAACCTCTCTGTGCCCCAGCAGTTCCCCACCTATAAAATTGAAATAACAACCCTCCACCCACAAAGCTGTTGGAGTTTTTTTTTTTTTTGGGCTTGTTTTAATTTTTTTTTTTTTTTTTTTTTTTTTTTGAGACAGAGTCTCACTTTGTTGCCCGGGCTAGAGTGAGTGCCATGGCGTCAGCCTAGCTCACAGCAACCTCAGACTCCTGGGCTCAAGCTATCCTCCTGTCTCAGCCTCCCGAGTAGCTGGGACTACAGGCATGCGCCACCATGCCCGGCTAATTTTTTTCTATATATTTTTTGCTGTCCAATTAATTTCTTTCTATTTTTAGTAGAGACAGGGTCTCGCTCTTGCTCAGGCTGGTCTCGAACTCCTGAGCTCAAACAATCCGCCCGCCTTGGCCTCCCAGAGAGCTAGGATTACAGGCGTGAGCCACCGCGCCTGGCCAGCTGTTGGAGTTTTAAACTGAGGGGAACCCTCCGTACCTGGCACAGACACGCCATAGACGTTAACCTCCTGCAGGAAGTCCACCTGCGACAACACGCCCTCCACCTCCCGCGTGGACACGTTCTCACCCTTCCATCTGCGGGGTTGGAGCCCAAGTTGGCGACCACGCCACGCCCCGGCCAAAGGGGAGGCCCTGCCTCTTGCCCTCCAAACCACGCCCCCTCCAGGATCCGGAAGCCCCGCCTCTTCAGTCAGGCCCCCCCTCCTTGGGATCCGAAAGCCCCGGCGGCCCCGCCCCAGCCCCAGCCGCCCGCTCTCCTAGTCCCGCCCAGATAAACCCCGCCCCGAACCGGAAGGTGTCCCCAAGGCGGTCGCGGAAATAGACGAATCCTTCGCGATCTATGGCCAGTACGTCCCCGGAGTTGTAGTAAACGTCACCCGTGCGCCGCACGTCCCGCACCAACTTCCGTTCCGACAGCTCTCGGGGGCCGCGGTAGCCTACGAAGGGTTGGCGGCCCACCACCTGGGCCAGCAGGATCCCCGCTTCCCCTGGGGTAGGAGTAGGAGTATTAACCAAGAACAAGCAGCTCTGGAACCCACCAGCCCCCTGCTGGAGGTTTCCACGACGGTGAACTCTTCATCATTCGGGACTGTGCCAGAGACAGACCCAGAGATAGAGACAGGGTTCCAGAGACATAGGGACGGAGATACAGAGAGGCCTTGAGAGACTGGGGCAGGGGGACACAGGAAATGAGAGAAGCAGAGAGAAGGTGGCCTCAGGGAGCCCATGAGAAACAGGAAAAAGATAACAAGGGATGGAAGAGGGATAGAGATAAATGGCGGCGGGAAGAAAGAGATACCAACAGGACCCTGCAAGGCCCCAGAAGAGAAGACACGAAGAGAAGGTCCAGAGTGAGAGATTGAAGTAGGGGGTCCCAGGTGGTGGTCAGACAGGCCAGGGACTCAGGGTCCAGACGAGGGCTGCAGATGTCTCTACTGAGCACCGATCTCAAGGTTTTGGGCAGCTTGTTCCAGCCAAGGGAGAGAGAGGGTCTCCACCCCTTCTACACCCAGGAAAGGCTCCCCGCCCCTCATACCTGGCCCCACGGGGATGCAGAAGCCCTGACTGTCCCTCACAGGCTCCTCTGTCTCTGTGTCGAACTTTACCAGCTCAAAAGGGGACAGCATCTGTGTGGAGAGCGGGGAGCGTTGGCATAGTTCCTTCTGGCTCGGCCTCAGCCAGAGCCACTCACACCAGGCACCCGACCCACTCACTCGAACGAAGCAGCTTGTCTTGCCCACGGCCCCACAGCGCCCCACATAGTTCACGAAGCCGATGTTGCCCTCTGTGGAGCCGTAGGCTTCCCGGATCTGAATGGGACCGAAGCGCTGCTGGAAGGTCTCCCACACGTCAGCCCGGAGTCCATTGCCCATCGCCAGGCGGACTGTATGTTTCCGCTCCTCTGGTTGCTACAGGGATGGCCCCAGAGGGTGAGGAGGAGGTGCACCCCGGGTATTCCCTGGAACCTTTACCTGGAGGGGAGGCTAACTTGGGGCATTACCTTGGGCACCTATACCTAGGGGATCTACCTGGGGTTCTTACATGAGAATAGTTATCGGAGTTTTTACCTGGAGGATTACCTGAAAATCTTACCAGGGGGAAGTTACCTGTGGAGGCTTTTAACTGAAGGCAACCTGGGGAGTGACTTAAGCCCTCATCTTGAGGAGCCACCCGAGGGTAGTTACCGTTTCCCTGAGAGGTATCTGGAGGAATACCCGGTGACCTTGCTTGGATACAGTTACCTGGGGACCATACCTCCGTGCTCTGTAAGGACGAGGCCAGCTCACACCTAGTGAGTTTACCCTGTTCTAGGCACTTTGTGTATATTTAATTCATTCAATTCTCATAATACCTCCATGAGGTAGGGGCTATTATTATTCCTGTTTTCCAAATGAGGACACTGAGGCTGAGAGAGTTAGAGTCACCTGCTCAAGCTGATCATCAAAGGAGCCACTATCAGAAAATCTGTGTAGAACTCATTATCTGGGGCTCTTGCTTGAGGTGTTACCTGAGGGACCTTGCCTGAGTCCAGTACCTGAATCTTTACCTGAGAATTTTTCCTGGGTTTTCATACTTGGGATGTTCACCATGGAGCTCTAATCTTAGAGCCTCACCTGGGGAGTGTTACACAAGTACCGTAGGACCTCGCCCACATATAGGATCACTGTGACACCATGCCGCCTACAATCATCCCAGAAGCTGGAGGCAGAGAACTTGGGGGGCAGGACACAGGTGGCACCTGGAAGGGAGGAGAGGAGGGGTTTCAGGTCATGCTTCCAAGTTGCTGTAAGAAGCTGCTTTGATCACCTGACTGTGGTCCCCTGAAACACAGGACAATGTCAAGCTCATCTCTATGTCTTCAGCCCATCCAGGACTACTCCCATAAGAAGAACACAGTCAGGCCTGAGTTCAAATCCTGTCTCCAGGATGTGTGGAAAGCTGGGTGCCCAGTACGAAGTGTGCACTGCTAAATACGGGCTGTGGCTATTAATCATTCTTGATTATGATAAATGAATGCCCAGCTAGGCAGATGGGTGGGTAGGTGGATGGATATGGTGGATGTATAGAAAGATGAGGTGAATGGACAGATTAGGTGGGTGAATGAGTAAACAGATGGATGGAAAGATGAATGGATAGGCGTGAGGGTAGATGGATAGATAGGTGGGTGGATGGATGGCAGGGTGAAGAGGTAGGTGAGTGGATGGATGGGTGGGTTGGTGGATGGATGAATTGATGGATGGACACTTGAATTAGTAAGATTTAGGGGCCACTATATTCACTCCAGAAAAGTGATCCGTCCCTCTTGATCTCTTCTGCATCTGGCTCTGTGGAAGGCATTCTCCCTACCCCAACCCTAATCTTCAACAAAACCCTGCAAGCTAAATATCATCATCCCTGTACCCCAAGGGACAACTGCTCATGTGATGTGCTCAGCAAGGTAACAAGTGTGTGTCTTCTTTGAGGCTGTATTTTTGGTGGGGAGGTAACATATAAGGCCCTCTCTGTGAAAACGAATGATGAATCCTTTAAAGAAACAGCTTTGTTTGCAAACCCTAATGAAACATTTGATTCAGGAAAGGTCTTCAAGAGCTGGTAAAGCCAACAGGGGAGCATTTCCCATCCATCTTAGCCTCTCTAGGGTAGGGCAACAGGCATGAGCCTTCCCCAGTATAAAAGTTAGGAAGCACAAAGCACCCCTACCAAGGTTCTTGCCATGAATTATTGAAACTGAATCTAACAATACCTCTCAAGAAAGTTTCCAATCTAACAAGCAACTTGGGGAAAGAGGAACAGGAGTCTAACAAGTAAATACGACAAGGAAGCCATTTAACTGTTAAAAAAACAAATTTAGGCCCAGTGCGGTGGCTCACGCCTGTAATCCTAGCACTCTGGGAGGCCGAGGCGGGTGGATCGCTCAAGGTCAGGAGTTCAAGACCAGCCTGAGCAAGACTGAGACCCCGTCTCTACTAAAAAATAGAAAGAAATGATCTGGACAACTAAAAATATATATATATAAAAAATTAGGGCTGGGCGCGGTGGCTCATGCCTGTAATCCTAGCACTCTGGGAGGCCGAGGCGGGCAGATTGTTTGAGCTCAGGAGTTCGAGACCAGCCTGAGCAAGAGCGAGACCCCGTCTCTACCAAAAATAGAAAGAAATTAATTGGACAGCTAAAAATATATAGAAAAAAATTAGCTGGGCATGGTGGCACATGCCTGTAGTCCCAGCTACTTGGAGGCTGAGGCAGTAGGATCGCTTGAGCCCAGGAGTTTGAGGTTGCTGTGAGCTAGGCTGACGCCACGGCACTCACTCTAGCCCAGGCAGCAAAGCGAGACTCTGTCTCAAAAAAAAAAAAAAAAAAAAAAAAAATTAGCCAGGCATGGTGGAGCATGCCTGTAGTCCCAGCTACTGGGGAGGCTGAGGCAGAAGGCTTGCTTGAGCCCAGGAGTCTGAGGTTGCTGTGAGCTAGGCTGATGCCACGGCACTCTAGTCCAGGCAACAGAGCAAGACTCTGTCTCAAAAAACAAAACAAAACAAAAACAAATTTAAAAAAACCTACCCATTGAAGAAATTTGAACATGGACTGGACATTAAATGACATTAAAGGGTTACTGTTAATTTTGTTAGATGTGATAATCACTGTAGTCATAGTTTTTAAGTCCTTATGTGTTAGAGATTCATACTGCAGTATTTACAAGCAAAAAGATACATCATCTAGGTTTGCTCTGAGATAATCCAGAAAGAGGAGAGTACATGTGAAATAAAACTGGCAACATGTTAACAATTGTTGAGACTGGATGAGGACACAGGAGACATCATCAAACTATTTGCACTTTTATATATGTTTGAAATTTTCCATGATGAAAATTGTTTTTAAATATGAGAGTAAAAGACAACCAGGAATGGAGGGAGGGTGATAAATGAAACAAGTACAGCAAAATGCTGATAGCTGAAGCTGGTGGTGGGCACATGAGGATTCATGTAGAAAAATTTAGAAATATTTGTATGTTTCAAACTTTTTTTTTTTTTTTTGAGACAAGTCTTGCTCTGTTGCCCAGGCTAGAGTGCTGTGGCGTCAGCCTAGCTAACAGCAACCTCGAACTCCTGGGCTCAAGTGATCCTCCTGGCTCAGCCTCCTGAGTAGCTGGGACTACAGGTGCCCGCTACCATGCCCAGCTAATTTTTACTATTTTTAGCAGAGACAAGGTCTCGCTCTTGCTCAGGCTGGTCTCAAACTCCTGAGCTCAAGCGATCCTCCAACCTCGACCTCCCAGAGTGCTAGGATTAGAGGTGTGAGCCACCATGCCGGCCTGTTTCAAACTTTTCATGATAAAAATTTGAAAATAGAAAGAACAAACTGTGGAGAGGTCTCAGTCTAAATTCTGAGGCAGGTATCCAGGGAGACAGCCCCACGGCGTGCTTGTGGGGCATTCCCCCATCAGCTTCTCCTGGGGCCATGTCACAAATTGGCATCTCCATCACCTCCCAAGCACCGCAGCTCCTCTGGAGGCCCGTAGCCATCATTCATATCAGCTCTTGTTACCTCCTGACCAAAGCACAGCGTTAGGGACCATCTGGGTCTCCAAGACGCTGTCCATGTGGCCCTAGGACTCATTTCTGCGTGTCCCTTCTCAAAATGGGACTGGGAGCATATATTCAAGGCAACTTGAGTCTATGCTCCAGGACTGCAGTCCTCAAACTTGGCCCAGATAAACTCTACTTATACTCAAAAAAAAAAAAAAAAAGTGAGACCCCCAGGATGCTAGCTAACCTATGGGGTCTTTTCACCTGACACTCACTCTAGTAGTCCCATAGATGGGAAGGATTCTCAGAGAAGGGCTTACCGAGCTCTAAGCAGCCAAGGACCCCGACGATAAGCCCCATCGAGTGGTACAGAGGCAAAGGTGTGTAGACCACATCATCAGCTGTGACCCCACCCAAGGACAGCATGCTGCTCATCTGCAGTACCCGCTCATGCGTGAGGATGGCTGGCTTTGGGAGGCCTGGGGAATGAAGGAATGGGAATGGTGGGATTGGGAAAGGACAGCATGGAAGAGAGGGGGTCTCCAGCAGTCAGGGCTGCACGGGGGGTTGAGGCTCTCAGAGGGTGGTCAAATATGGACATTTGTGTTTGGGTTCAGAGGCTGAAGTCGGACTGGGAGTAATCGGTCAAGACCAAAGGTCAGTAAAGGTTTCAGTGGCTGTTTACAGACAGAGGCAGGATTCTGGCACTGACCACTCAGATCACATTGGGGTCAGAGTTTTGGCCAATGTCAAGATCAGAGAGCAGCGTGGTTTCAGTGGTCAGTATTGGGACACAGGTCAAGCTTGGGGTCAGGTCAGAGTGAGAGTTCAGAGGCTGGGGCTAGGACCGCGGGGCACCCTCACCAGTAGTCCCGGAGGTGTAGATGAACAGGGCAGGGCTTCGCCGTGTGATCCCGGCACGAAGGTCAGCAGGTACTGGATCAGGGGGTGCAGCGTCCAGCGCTGCCCCCAGAGCCCCCACACCTGGTGTAGGGGAAGGATGACCGAAGTAGAAGCAGCGGATGTTCTCAGCCTGCAGCTTTGGAAGGATCTCCTCCAGGCTCTCCCGGAGGTCTGCGGGGATGGGTCAGAGGAGAAACTGAGGCAAGGCTCACCTTCAAGGTCTCGAGGGGGAACCTGAGACCCGCAGATAGGGGGTGGGGGAGACAGAGGAGTAGCTAACAGAGAAAAGCTTCTGCTTTCAACAAAGAATCCCAAAGAAACCCATTGTTAGTATTATTTGGTGAAAAGAATTGAAATATCCAGTGTGAAAAAAAATAAACTCTGGTGACCTCAGAATTACTTTCCAGTTATGGTAAATTTTGACTCTACCTGCCTGAAAGGGTGGGTGGGGGGATAGAAAGGGCCTCTTTGCCCAGCCCCTCCCAAGACCGCATCCTCCAGTTGGTCCCTTGCCCCCTTCCATTCATTCTCCAGTGGCTCCAGGGGCCCTCACCTGGGTCTACCACCAGCACCTGGGCTCCAGAGCTCAGCACTGAGTGTACCAGGGGTGCCCCGCGGCTATGCGGGTTAATCCAGGCTACTGGGCAGCCCAGCTTGGCCAGCCCCAGACACAAAGTCAGAGCAAGAATGCCCTGGGAGGGCAGCACCAGGAGGGCAGCGGACTCCCCGGCACACAGGCCCGTGGGGCCGCCCAGCTCGGCCTTCAGGGCCCACGCCGCCCGGCAGGCCTGGGCATCTAGCTCGCCAAAAGTGATGGAGCGGGCCCCAGGCCCCGTCCACACCAACGACACCTGGCCAGGCTGAGCTCTTGCATGTCGCTCAATTGCATCCACAAAGGTGTCGACCGGCTGTCGGCTCACACGCGCCCTGATGTCCAGGCCCAGGCGGAGGATCTTGGCCAGGTAGGCCACATCAGCAAACAGCCAACGTAGCCCTGGGGGCGGCCGTGCAGGAAGCAGGGTCAGTGCGAGAGACGCAGCCACCAAATCCAGCCAGTGAGGCACCCATGGGCTGCGCCAGGGCTGCAGCAGCATGGCCAGGCTGAGCAGCACACAGCATACAGGGTCCCCTAGGAGCCAGCGCAGGGCCAGGGCCACAGCTGCTGGCCACGCTGGCTGCCCTAGTCCCCAAAGCAGTAGCAGCAGTAGTAGCAGAAAGGCCAGCCGCTGCAGGACACCCATCATATCCACAGTCTCCTGAGAAGTGGCTGTGGAATGCCCAGGCTCACCTTTGTCCTTATTTTCCTACGTGATGACTTCTGGGAATCTGCTCTGCTCCCCTCCTCCCTGCCTCAGGTGGTGGCCTAGGCACTGTCAACAGTGGCTGCTCCTGTTCCCAGGACTCTGCCCCCCGTACCCCCCCCTCACACTAAAGGTCAGGCTTGGTTTGGGTTTTTTTTGTTTGTTTTTTTTTTTTTTTTTGAGACAGAGTCTCACTTTTTTGCCCCGGGCGAGAGTGCCGTGGCGTCAGCCTAGCTAGCTAACAGCAACCTCAAACACCTGGGCTCAAGCAATCCTACTGCCTCAGCCTCCCAAGTAGCTGGGACTACAGGCATGTGCCACCATGCCCAGCTAATTTTTTCTATATATTTTTAGCTGTCCAATTAATTTCTTTCTATTTTTGGTAGAGACGGGGTCTCGCTCTTGCTCAGGCTGGTCTCGAACTCCTGAGCTCAAACGATCCGCTCGCCTCGGCCTCCCAGAGTGCTAGGATTACAGGCGTGAGCCACTGAGCCCGGCCTTGGTTTGTTTTTTGTTGTTGTTGTTGTTTTTCAGGCTTGGTTTTGTTTGTTTGTTTGGGTTTTTTGTTTTGTTTTATTTTGAGACAAGTCTCACTCTGTCACACGGGATCGAGTGCAGAGGTGTCATTATAGCTCACTGCAACCTCAAACTCCTGCGCTCAAGTGATCCTCCTGCCTCAGCCTCCCAAGTAGCTGGGACTACAGGCATGCATTACCACACCCAGCTAATTTTTTTCTGTTTTTAGTCACTGGGCCAATTTTTTCTATTTTTAGTAGAGACAGGGTCTCACTCTTACACAGGCTGGTCTCAAACTCTTGAGCTCAAGCGATCCTCCTGCCTTGGCCTCCCAGAGTGCTAGCTAGCATTACAGGCATGAGCCACTGCACCCAGCAGGCAGTCTATTTGTTTTGCCCTGGATGGCCTTGTGTGTGACTCCAGCCCTCTGCCTGTGTGCCATCTGCATCAGCCCCTTCCTCCTTCACCAGGTCTGTCCCCCTTTGCTCTGCTGCTGGCTTCTGGGCTCCCACACCTCTGCCCCTTGGGCATCATCACCAGCCTCCTTCCTGCTGGCTGCTTGACCAGTCCATCCTCCAGAGCTAGCACCTGCCTCCCTCCCCTCACCTTCCAAACCTCTTGTGCACCAGGGACTTGGGAGACTAGCAGAAATCCCTGCCCTTGGGGAACGTTCCAATCAGGCCAAACAGAAAAACAACAGGATACAAGGCAGACCTGGACCTGGCCCCAAGTATGTCTTGCTGGTCCACCCACCTCACGGGGAAGTCCTCCTGTGATCCAAAGAAACAGCTTCCTGCCAGGTACACAGCAAGTGCTCAGTAAATACTTAATACTTGCATTATCTGAATTCAAACCCAGCTCTGTCCCTCACCCATGTGCCTGCTCTGATTCTCTGCCCCGCCCTGGCATCGATGATGAGGACGGAGTCCTGGGGTTCAGGAGACTGAACTCTACACGATGTGCTTGGTTAGACTGTAAAAGCCAGGAGGGAGAAAGAGGGAAGGGACCCTCTCCACGCTGGATGCCGGGTCCTGTGACACTAGCTTGCCACCAGAGGGGCGCCATCTCCATCTGCCCAGTGGTCAGTCCTCGCTGCTTCCTGCCCCCTACACAGCTGCTCAACACCTGCCCCACACCCTGGAACTTGGCTCCCAGCAGCCAGAGCAGGTATAGTGAGGCTCATCTACCCTACAGCCACCTGGTGCCAGAGACCTCCCCCAGGCTCCCCAAAAGTAAGGTGCTCAACCTTCATACCCATCAGAGTGGGGAGGTGGAGGCCTTAAGTCCAAAAGGCCCTTAGAGTTTGGGTGAAAGACCTAAGGGAGGGGCCTTGAAATCTACATGGTGGACAGCAGCAGCCAGGACTGTGACTGTGTGACCAGGGATTTCCACATGTGCCCTCCCTCTTCAAGACCCACCTCAGATGGGGCCGGCCTATCACCCTCCCCACAGGATCGGGGCGCCAGAAGAACCAAGTGCCAGTCATACATGCAGCCGCCGCAGCCCTCCAGACCGGGAGCCCGGGGTGGCAAAGTGGGTTGTCCAGTCTCTGCCCAGGAGAGCCTGGGGCCAGCATGGGAGCTGCCCAAGGACCAGCACGCTAAGCCCGGACACCCACAGCCCACTTATGAGGGTGAGGCACACACTCGTCCAGGAGCACACAGCTTCACCATCTAGGCCCCAGCCAACAGTCCTTTATTACAGAGTGGGGGTCCGGAGGCCCAGCTCCGTTCTGTGATGGGTCCACCTGAGCCTCCCCAGGCGCCCCTGAGGGAGCTCTAGATGGGGGTAGGGAGCCAGGGACCTCGCCCAGCCTAACACTGGGGCAGGGGAACGGCCCCAGGCCCCACCCCTGTCCCAGGGGGGAAGGAATCCTGGGCCAGGCTCCAAGGGTCTGAGCACCCGGTTCAGGCTGGAAGTGGTTCAGTTCTCAGAGGTGGTCCGGTCCCTGACCAGCCCCAGCCTGGCATCACCTGGAGGGTCTAAGTACGCAGTGGAGAGGAATAAGGTGGACCGGGCCCTAGTCAGGAGAAACGGGTGAGGAGAGAGGGAGGGCCTGCTCAGAGAGAGTGTGGCGGGCGTGGCCGACTGCGAGCTAGTGTGGTCGCTCCCCCCGTGGCCTAGGCCGGGCCCAGGACCGCAATCAGGGTGCAGGGTGTGAGGACAGGTGGCGCTCCAGCAGCGCACGGTGCGAGAAGACCTTGCCGCAGGCGGGGCAGGGCGAGCGCTCGGGCCGGTGCGTGCGCATGTGCACGTTGAGCGAGCTCTTCTGTGTGAAGCGCTTGGCGCAGACGGCGCACTGGAAGGCGCGCACGCCGGTGTGCGTGACCATATGCTTGAGCAGGTAGTCGCGCAGCGAGAAGGATCGCCAGCACACGGCGCACTGGTGCGGCTTCTCCCCTGCGGACGACAGGGCGGGCCGCGAACACACGTCAGATCTGCAGCTCCCCACCCACTCGGTGCCTGTACCTGGCAGGGGCTCCCCTCCCCTCCCGAATCATCACCCCGGGGATCCCTTACCTGTCAGGAAACCCTCCCCTCACTCTGGGACCTCCTTACCCAGCAGGGACAACCCCTCCACTCCCGGACCACCCCTCACATGGGGACTTTCCTGTCCAACGGGGACCCTCACACACGCCTAGATACCTCTCTCCCACCCCTGCCTGGCAGGGACACCCCTTTTTGTCATTCTGGGATACCACTGCCTGGCGGGTCGCCCTAAATCCAACAGGTACCTTCCAGAAGGGAACGCTGCTCGTCTGGAACATCTGTTGCCCATCTAGACTGGCCATTCATTTTCCCCTCCTCCAGGGACCCTCCCCCTCAACCCCTACCGCACCTGGCAGAGGGAGACACTACGGCCCAGCCTCCACTCCCCCCACGCCCACAGAGCCTTCAGAACTGTCAGATCGCCAGTCATGATTCTGGGGACAGTCTGACAAGGCCTAGTACCTTTTCACAGGGAGAAACCCGGCCACATGTCCAGAACCCCTGCCCGCTGGCCACTATAATGTCCCTGGAATGACAGAGCTGAGCCGGCTGCCCTCCTCACCCTGGGTTGGAGGAGGAGAGGCAGGCTGTGTCTGCCTCTAGAGTCACCAGGTGTTAACAAAACAGCTATCTCAGTGGCAGAAGTCACACACTTCTTGCACAGCCAACACTACCTTGGCGCCTCTGGCAGCTTCCTACTGGCTGATTACTCAGCTCCCCTTATTCCCAGGCCCCTGGCTTCTCCCCATCCTCCCCAAGGCAGCCAGAAGGAGATTTTAAGCTGTGACATCTCAGTCATTCCTTAGCTTAGAACAACGATGGCTTCCCCCCACTCACAGTCAAACCCCAAGTTCCTGCCCCTGCAGACACCCCCCCACACACACACTCACTCCCCATGTGGCCTTCCAGCCAAATTTTTGCTTTACCAGACAATGCCCAGCAGGCCTCTGCTTTCCGTATCCCTGCCTTCCATCTCAGCCTCCAGGGAGCACCCCACCCTCCCTGTGGCACACCACCACCTCAGGCCTTCTCTCCACACCCTCCCACTCTTTACCTACCCCCTCCCCCAGCTCTGCGGAGCTGCCTCTCGGACACACACAGGGTCTGAGGGAGCCTCCTTACAGCCTTCGGGGCCCTTTCCCCTCTGCAGGTGTGGGGTCCCCACACTGCAGCCATGTCCTCCTCCTGCCCCAGTCTCAAGGGCTCCTGAGGCCTTCATCCAGCAGCCTCTCCGCCAGCTTCGCACGCCCTAGGCTAGCTAACCCTCCCTTACTGCCAGCCCATAACCAGACTGCTGGCATCCAGAGAGATGCAGCAGGCTGCCCAGAGCGCGGCTCCCCAACCTGGCTAGGACACCCCTTCCAAGGCTCCACTGCCGGGGGGCTCCTGCTCCCCAACCCAGCCTCAGGACCCCTGTTCCGTCAGAGACCCATGTCAATCAATCAATCAATCAATCAATAAAAGGAAGAGAGGATCCCTATTCCATAGAAGCCAGCTCCTGGGGGGCGGGGGGTGTGTCAAACAAACAAACAAACAAACAAACAAAAAAAGCCAGCTCCTGCTGGCCACTTGGGCGGGTTCCTCTCCCCCACATGCCTTGCACTTGGGGCAGAGGCTTACTTTCCAGGCCTCCTGGAGTTACCAAAAAGCAACGGAAACGGCAATGCCCTGCACACAATGTCCAATTCCCCCTTGGGTTTGAATCTCCAGTGAGGGGGGTTGTTCCCTCTCCTCTCCCGCCCTGGCTCACCGGAATGTATGAACATGTGCTTGGTGTAGTTTTTCCGAGAGCTGAAGGTCTTTCGGCAGTGGCTGCACTCGTAGGCCGGCGGCTCCGCGCCTGGGGCACGCGCAGGAGCCCCTAAGGAGGCCGTCGCAGGAGCCACAGAAGGGGCCGGAGCCTCCCCCAGCTGAGAGGCGGGGGCTGCATCCGGCTGGAGTGTGGGGTAGAAGGCAGGTGGGGGTGCAGGCGCTGGCCCCGACGGTGCGGGAGGCGTTGGTGCGGGAGGCCCCGGAGCGCCCAGGTGAAAGGGGAAAAGCGCGACGGGCGGCCCTGGGGTCTTCACGCCTGGTGGGCGCGGTCCGGCCAGGATGCAGTCGGGCGGGACAGGGGTCTCGGCAGTACAGCCTTCAGCCGCAGCGCCGTCCTCCTCGTGCCAAGCGGACACGTAGCTATCTGGGAACACGTCCTCGGCCGCCGTAGCTCCGGGAAGGAAGTCCCTGCCGGCACCGCCGCCGTAGTCAGCAAGGCCGGTGGGCGCAGGCGGCTCCTTGCACGCGCTGTCAGAGGCGGCAGTGAGGAAGCCGGCAGCGCAGTCTGGGAAGGAAGGGGGCGCCTGGCCCTCGCCAGGGCCGCTGCCTTCGCCGTCCTCGCCGTCGGTCTCATCATCAGTCTCCTCGTCCTCGTCGTCACCTCGGTCGTCAGGGGCCTCGGGCAGTGCGGGATCGGCGTCAGACCCCTCGGCCTTGGTGGGCGCGGCGGGCGCAGGCAGCTGCAGACGCGCAGGCTGGCGCTGCTTGCGGCTGTGCGCCGTGCCAGCGTGCCCCGGGGGACGCGCGGCTAGCAAGTGGCGCAAGCGGTGCCGCAGCTGTGCGGGCGCGAGTGGCGGCGGCACGGGCGCAGGCAGGGGAGCTGGCGCGGAGGTGCCGGGGGCGCGAGCTCGCGCGATAATCTGCGTGCACTCGTCGATAACCGTCTGGATGCGAAGCACAGACGCAGCCGTGAGCACCTGCAGCGCTTCGCCCTGCGCCACCACTAGAGAGCCGCTGTACAGGAATTCGACGAGCTGGCGCACAGTCTGTGCGGGCACCACCGGAGGCACGCGGATCTCAGAGTGACCGAGCAGCAGCTTGTCCTGAAAGAAGGGCGAGCCGGCGGCCAGCACACAGCGGTGTGCCCGCAGCGAAGCCTCGCGGATGCGCACAGTCACGTCGCAGAAGTGCCCGCCCAGCCTCTGCCCGTTGAGGGTCTCGAGAAGCGAGCGAGAGAAGTTCTGCAGGTGTATGTGGTGCACCGCCTCTGCCGCCGCCATCTGCATGAAACGAGGAGGGCGGGAGCGGTCGGCCGAGGATCTCCCTCTGCCCCAGTGTCCCTGTCCCCTCACCCCTTATCACAGGGCGGGGCCCAAGGGTGCACCACACCCCCGGCCTCACCGACCCCATCCGTCCCCAGCAGCTCTTTACAGTCCCATTCCCAACACAGGACACACCAGCGCTCCCGCCTCCACTTTACCCCCAGGTCCTCTGCAGCGTCCTCCACCTCCGCAGACCCCAGCACACCCCTAGGAGAGGGTTGGCGATATTGAAGGTATGCCCCTCTCCCAGCCTTGCTCACTGCCTCAGGAAAGCTTCAGGGCTTGGCCTCCCCTATCTTGGCTCACCCACCTCTCCCCCAACTGCAATAACCTTAAGCCTCCCCATCTCCCTCTCCAAGGGGGCAGCCCTGTGTAGAAGAGGCCAGGGACAACACCCGCCCCCCCATCCAAACTAGCTAACCTGCCTCACCCAGAGCAGACCTCGCTCTCCAACCAGGTAACTTCGATTCCCCCACCCCACCTCTTTGGTTTCCCTTCACCACGCCCCCCCAATCTAAGGTCCCATGCATATCCGGGACTGCTGCCTCAGAACTAGGTTACATTAACTAGTATACACAGAGGTTTTTGCAGGGGGTGGGGTGGCACGACCTGCCTCCTGGACAGAGATATTTGGGATATGCCTGGTCAGAGAGGACCGAAGGTTGGGGATCACCATGGCAGGTGCTCCATGGGAGACAAGTACATGGTCCCTGGCCAGACCCCAGCCCAGGGGGCAAGGATGTGCCTCCTGCAGCCCTGGCTCCTTGCAATCTCGATGGGGCCTATGGGGCCCAGGGTGTGGGCGTGGCACAGAGGGGGGGAGTGTGTGGATATGAGCATGGGTGTGTGACTGGATGGGCGCAGGTGAAGCAGCAGCAGCCAGGAGAGCAGCATGGCTGAGCAATCAGGATGCTTCTTATGAACCTGTGGCTGCCTGATCCCGCGCACGGCCCACCCACAGGCACCAGAAAGGGAAGGGGGTAGTCCCAGGGGGCTCTGGGGATCTGAGAAGCTCTGCTACTATACCCATCAAGCCAGGTGACCCCGCAGTCATTCAGCCTCTGTTTCCCCTTCTATCAAACAAGGGATGGGATACTCGCTCATCCCAAACGCAGATTCTGGCACCACACCTCCAGTCTAAGAGAGAAGAATCCGGGCACAGGATGCACCCTGACATCCATATACTCTCCACCAGCCTGCCTCTCCCTTGGGGTCACACAGCCCCAGAGTGGGGCGCGCTTAATTCTGCCCCTACACCCTCGGGGTCTATTGGCGTCTCAGACTCAACGCTTCTGGCTCCTTATGCCCAAACCGCCTTCCTTTTGCTCCAGTAAGACCCCCTCCCTTTCTTGCATGCACCACAGATAACCCCTCAGACCCCTTTGCACACCTCCACTGTCCTGGTTGCTGCTGTCTTGGTCTGATGAGGTAACCTCCTTGCTGGTCCTCTCTGCGTCCCCCTCCTCCCGTTCTATTCCCCACGCGGCAGCCAGAGGGAGCCTGATCAGTCCTAACATCGGGACACACACCACCCTGCCCCCGCTCAGAGTACTCTATGGTGATGCATTCATTGCAATTCCTAAAATAAGACAAGCCTTTGCACGTGCAAAAGCTTTACCTCTGCCAGCAGCACTGTTCCCCATCTTTATTCACCTAACATCTGAAGGACTTCAAATCTGTGTCTGGGCGATGGAGAAGGAAACCTGTGCATCAACCCGCAGGGCTTGAACTCTTCCTTTTCCGACCCGCCCCCACCTTGCTCCCTGGCGGGCTCCGATTCCTCAGTCCAGATGCAGCAGGGCCTTCTTGGATGCCTCAGAACAAAGGACCACCTTCAAGACCTGACACCCAGGCCCACCCTCCGGGGTCTGGCGCCGCATACTCGCCGCCACGCCTTCGCCCACGCCGTGGACTTTGCTCTGAGCCCCGTCTCCCGTACTCTGCGCCATTGCTCGCGTCCTGCCCTGAGTCCAGAGCACCCTCTCTGATCTGCTACGGCTGCACCCGCTCCACTCCAGCCAACCTAGGTTTCCCGCCTCCGCACCCTCGTCCGCACTGCGCCCCGATCCTGCAGCGCCCTCTCGCGTTCGTAGCGCGCTCTTCAGCGTAGCGCGGGCGCCCCTCCTCTGGCACGCCCCGGCCTCCCCGCGGGCCCTGCGGCAGGGGGATGCCCGCCCGACCCCACCTCCGGCTCCTCCTCAGGCACCAGGCCGGGCCGTGGCCGCCTCCTGCTCACCAACGCCAAGGCCGCACTTCCGGGCCGCGACGCCAGCGGAACCGAAGCCCTGCGCCGCGTCCGCACAGGGGGAAACCCTAGGCCGTAGCACGTTTCCCGTATTTTTACGACGATCAGGTGCCGCAGTCGTCGGCAGGCCACACCTCTGACTCTTCTCAGCGTCGGAACCAAAGTCGCAGAAGCTGGGGCTGCCGCGGCGCTAGGAACCAATGGACCAGAGCACACTTCCGGCGTGGCCCTGGAGACTAGGGCGGGGGCGGGGCCTGCTGTAATTCCGCGCGCGCGCAGTAATGGAGGTTGGGAAGACAGTGCCAGCCCAAACCTCCCAACCTGGCCCGTTTATTTATTATTGTTTAATTTATTTATTTGTTTGTATTTTTTATTTTGTTTTTTTCTTTCTTACTTTACTTTCTTACTTACTTTTTTAGAGACGGGGTCTCGCTCTGTTGCCCATGCTGGAGTGCTTTGGTGCAATCATAGCTCACCGCAGTCTCCAACTGCTGGACTCCAGCGATCCTCGGGCACCAGCCTCCGGAGTAGCTGGTACCATAGGCACGTGCCACCACACCTGGCTGCTTTGAACCCCACTGTGACCCGGGGAAGCGCCCTTCTTCCTATAACATGCGTAGACGCATAAGTAGGTCTCGCCCCTGGCCTGTTGGACCCCAGCCCCGCGTGAGGCGCAGGTGACATACACCTGTAGCTTCCCCCAGGACCTCTGGCTGTGGGTGGGATAGGGAGTGGACCCCACTGTGGTGCTGGCTCCCACCTTCCACCCCTGAGCCTGGGTCCCACCCACAAGATGGAGGCAGCCTTGCCCAATGCCCCCACCCCTCAGACCACCAGGCCACCTACCCTGGGCAAGGACTGGACAAATAATGAGTGGATATTGCGCTGAATCCCTCCTGTGCACCACAGCCTGGGCCAGAGGTCAGAAAAGAAAGGGAATGTGGGGATGAGATGAGGTGGTAATCAAGCCAGAAACCAAAGACCAGAAGACCGGAGGGGAAAGAATCTGTGGGAAGAGCTGTCCAGGCAGAGGGAACAGCCTTGATCTGCGAAAGCCCTGAAATGGGGCTGGCTGTCCAAGGCACCCATGAACCTTGCCCACGAGGTGGTGGGCTGGCTTTGCTTTGTGCTCCACTCTTGTGGGTAGCCCCTTGGCCACTTTGTGGGGGCAGGCACCGCTGGGGCTGGAGAGAGGTAAAAGGGCCTGGACCTCAAGGTCAGAAGATCACAGGGCCTCAGTGGACTCTATACCTTATACAGCAGTTATGGAGTCCAGCATGAGGCTCTCAGCCTCCAGGAGGGAGACAGGGTCAGGATGCCTGTCCCTCACTCAGGGCAGCTGCTGGGTGGCTGTATTGTAGATGTGGTATTTGGAGGTCAGGGAGGGGCAAGTATATGCCAGGTGGGGAACCTCATTAAAACACAAGTCCAATGGCCTGCCTTCATTGTCTCTGTTCAGACTCTGAGCCCCACACCATGATGGGCTGGCCTATTGGGTCCGTTCCCATCAACCTTGACAACCTCCTCTCCTCCTCTCTCTGTGGCTGCATATTCCTCTTCAGCCTCATAGGCCCCTTGCTGTACCCAATTTGAGGCTGACCTGTGCAGTTCCCTCTGGCTGTAGAACCCTATCACATAGCTAAGATGCCACCACCTCCCCCAGGGCCCTCCCTGACCTCAAGGCTCCCCCTCATCTTCTGTTGCAGGGTCTGTGAGGGTATGGGTTCATCTGTGTCCTTCATCTTGGCACCTGCTGCTACAATACAGACAGGAACAGACAGCCACTTCACCTTGCCCTGGGCCTCCACTGATCCTGACCCTGTGGGATTGTGGGATTCTGGAACGTTGCAAGTTAATCTGATATGAGGGGGACAAAATTCTGAAAATGTTCCCTGCCCCAAGATTCTGTGTCCAAATCCAAAATATATCACCTGTGCATAGTTACACTACATGGTGAAGGGGGCTTTGCAGATGTAATTAAGGTTGTTATTAGCTGACCTTAAAATAGATGATTCTGGGGCCGGGCGCGGTGGCTCACGCCTGTAATCCTAGCTCTCT
>NW_012150730.1:530803-533647 GCF_000956105.1 Propithecus coquereli
AAAAAAAAAAAAAAAAAAAAGCCTGTTATGATGGCTACATCACTAGATGGTAAGAGCTAGTGGGGTGGAAAAGACAGGAGACCCAGCAGTCAGCAATGGTGCTCTGATCTCAGCAGGGAAGGGCAGAAAGGGACAGATTCAGGGTAGGAAGGAGAGGACTTAGGTGGCTTTAGAGAAGGTCTCAGCTCCAAGGGAAGAAGCTGGGAGGATAAAGGTGAGATGGGAGGAGAGGACCTGGCTCATGAGGCTAGGGTGGGTGCAGAGGGAAGAAACCCAAACCCTGACCCCTCTCAGGCAGCCAAGGGAGGTGAGAACTGTGGCCTCCACAGTCATAAGCCTTGAGAAAACATTTATTGCAGGACAGCAGGGTCAGAGGACAGATGGCTCCCACCAAAGGGTCTTCCAGGGCCTCTCAGCTGTGCCCACTTCTAGCTCAGTCCGGGTCTCAACCTCCCTCTCTTCTCCCTCACTACCAGGCCAGCTGTTCAACCAGGTTCTCCCTCTGTGGCAGTCACTCCAGGGGTAAAGCCCAACGCTCAGGTCCCCAAGTCCACAAACCCAGCCCCAACCTAGTGGATCTGGGCTGTGCCAGGTGTGGGATGCAGGTTCCAAGATCCACGTACACGTCTCAGTCTGTCAGGAGCTTCCACTCAGCCCAGGGAGAAGACACTAAGAATATCCTGGCAGAAATGCTTCCAGGAACTGGGTGTGGTGGCTCAAGACTGTAATCCCAGCACTTTGAGAGGCCGAGTAAGGAGGATTGCTTGAACCCAGGAGTTTGAGACTAGCTTAGATGAGACCCTGTCTCTACAAAAATAAAAAAAAATAGTTGGGCTTGGTGGTACACGCCTGTAGTCCCAGCTATTCTGGAGGCTGAGGCAGGAGGATCCCTTGAGCCCAGGAGTTGGGGGCTACAATGAGCTGTACCACTGCACTCCAGCCTGGGTGACTGAGTGAGACCCTATCTCTAAAAAAAGAAACAAAAAACAAACAAATGCCTCCTGGTATCAGGCAAATAGAGGTGAAGGCTGAGTGGGAGGGTCCCTCAAAGCAAGCGGCAGCAGTGGGGGATCGAGCCCTTCCGAGGGGACAGAGAGGAAATGGGACCCATGTGGGGTGGGGAAGGGGCAGGGGCAAGGTCCCCTTTACACTCCAGAAAGGCCTCTGAGGCTGCAGCTTAGAGAAGGGGCCAGAAGGGAGGCCCAGACCCAGGCTGTGGTGCAGCCTACCAGGTGGTCAAAGCAATGGGTCGGACCAGGCCAGGAGACTTGCGGATTTACCGAAAACAGCATTCAGATAGGTATTAAGGGCTCAACAAAGAGGGGTGGGGGTCAGGAGTATTTGCAAGAGAGAAAAGTTTTAACGTGCTTTCATATGTAAAATACAAAGAAGAGCATACCACCAACTCTTTGGACGGAGGCCTGAGAAAACAATTCAGGAAGGATGACACCTAAACTGAAATAATAATCGTAACAACAACCACTGTCTTCTCCAGGGTCCCAGCACCTTGACCCATACTGTGCCCTAGGATTGATTTTGAAGAGTTAAAAAAAACCCCAAGAAACACATAGAACAATATAGCATTGACTTTATGGCATGGAGCACTCAAACCCCCTAATTAGCAAATGTTCTTGTTTTGTCCTGCTTTTAGTATACTGAAAAAAAAAAGAAAATTTTTTTAAGGGAAGCTCTCGGGAAAAGGGGAAAGCCCCAGCCCTGAGCAGTGGTACCCCTGGGTGGTTCCACCCCTAAGGCCACAGGGAAGAAGCTCTAGCTCCATCGCCAGAAGACAAATCCTTTACTGAAGCCAGGGTGCTGTTCCTTGGATGCCCTGGGGCTGGGAATTCTGCCACCCACGATAGGTGTGAGCCTGACACCTTCAGTTTTACGGCCCCAAGGGGACAGCCTTTCCCACCTCCAGACACCAGCTGTCTCATGTGATTCCCTCATTTCAAATGCACAATTCAATCATTTTTAGTAACTTTACCCTGTTGTGTAACCCTTACCACCCTTATGTCTCAAAAGATCTCTCGGCCGATATGCTGTGAGTCCTTTTCCTCACCCCTGTCCCCGCTAATCTAATGTCACTATCTGTTCTGGACATTTCATATCAGTGGGAACACACAATGTGAAGTCTTGGTGCCTGCCTTCACTGGCCCTATCTTTGGCTCAGACTCCCAGATGTTGTGCTACCCAAACATTGTGAATTTTGCTTGGTCAGATTAGTGTTTTCCATTCAAAAGCAGTTGGTCTGAGAAGTGCTTCCCTACCAAGGTGGGCAACTGAGGCAGAATGGCCATCCAGCCCTGCTCTCCCGGCCATCTTCCTGCTGTACCCAAGGTGGTGGAGGCCAGGAAGAGACAGCCCAGGCTTGCCACACCCTGACCTCATCCCCTCCCTCTTGACAAAGGCTGCTCTCCACCCTGCCCTCTTTGTGTTTAAGCCATTGATTAACTCTTCTCTTTTAACCTCAGGAAGTGTATTTGAAAAACAAGGATGGGAGTCTGTGTGGTGGCTCATACTTGTAATCCCAGCACTTTGGGAGGCCCAGGCAGGAGGCTCTCTTGAGCCCAGGAGTTACAGGCTGCAGTGAGCTTTGATCCGGACAGCCTGGGTGACAGAGTAAGACCCTGTATCAAAACACACACACACACACACACACACACACAAATACAAGGATGGATTTCCTGGTAGTCCATCTTCAGAAGCTTCCTCACTCTTTAGCATACCTGGTCCTCAAGCCACCAGTTGTTCCCAAACAGTCACTGACAGCTGGTTTGTCTTTGCCAGGGACCCATTCTGGCGCCCAGGTCCTTTGCTCCTGGTGGATCCACATGCCCTGCC
>NW_012150730.1:534957-541259 GCF_000956105.1 Propithecus coquereli
AAAAAAAAAAAAAAAAAAAGTTAAGGTGAAATGCATATAACACAAAATTAACCATTTTAAAGCAAACAGTTAAGTGCCTTTTAGTATAGCCACAATGTTGTACAACCACCTTCTCTATCTGGTTCTAAAACATTTTCCTCACCACAGAATTAAAACCTATTCCTCCTTCCCCCCAGTCCCTGGAAACTGTTAACCTACTTTCTGTCTCTATAAATTTGCAGATTCTGGTTATTTTATATAAATGAACCATACGATATGTGGTTTTTATGTCTGACTTCTTTCATTTAGTACAATGTTTTCAAGGTTCAACCATGTTGCGGCACCTAGCAGTACTTCCTTTTTATGGCTGTATAGGACTCCGTTGGATGGACACAACCCGTTTCTTTATTCACACATCAGCTCATGGATATTTGGGTCATTTCCACCTTTTAATTATTGTGAATGGTGCTGCTGTGGACATTCCTGCTTAAGGATTTGTTTGAACACTTGTTTTCAATTCCTTTGTGTATATACCTAGGAGGTGAATTGCTGGGCAATGTATGAAGGTTCTAATTTCTCCACATCCTCACCAACGTTTGTTATCTTCAGTTTTTCTTTATAGCCACCCTGGTGGGTGTGAAGCAGTATTGCGTTGTGGTTTGATTTGCATTCCCTTGGTGACTACTGATGTCGAGCATCTTTTCATGCACTTGCTGGCCACTTGTGTATCTTCTGGGGACCCCCTCTCCTTTTTTACTAGTTGTATTGAAGTCTAATTTATATGCCGTAAAATGCATATGGTATATGGGTGTTCGGTGGGATCTCAATGTCACATCCTGATTGCCCCCTGCCCATTTACGTGTCCCCCCTAGGCAACTGCATTGACACCACACCCTCCACATACCTCATAGTATAAATGTAAGCAGATAATCCTGGCCTAGCAGGGATTTCATTACTGGTTGGGAAATTATGTTTTCCGAATTGTAACATCTAATTATTAGCAGGCATTCTTCTGTAAGCAAGAGCTGGGGCCATGTGTTCCCCTGAAATACACTTCCCCTTGGGAAGGCAGGATCGATGCCAAGTTCTCAGAGTGAGGGGCTGGCTTAAAAGCCGCATCATATGGTGACAGATGGGTGTATTTTTCTTGCTCTCTCTTTTTTTTTGAGAACACTTAAGGACTCATGGATAGTGTGGATTTACCATGTGTGAGTCGATGACATTCACCATTCTTCATGTTGGAGTTTTACGGTCAGGTTTGGCTTCTGTGTCCTTTTAACACGTCCCTGTCATTCTTTGGGCATTTCTTACTTTGTAGCATAACAAGATGTTTCAGGCTCACCTGGGACTTTCTCTGAGAAGCCTGGAATCAGTCATTTCTCCTGGGGGCCCTGGTTCCTCTCAGCAGAGAAAGGAATGAGACCCTGGGCTCCCTTCCCTCCCTGGAAACCTCAGGTTCCTTTGGGAAAGCAGCAGACAGAAAGGGTGAGGGAACTCACTGAATCCAGGACTGGGTTGAATTCATACAGGCTGTGGATCTCTGGACAACCCCTTCCACTTTCTGAGGACTTATTTTCCCATCCGTGAAATGGGGACTGCAGTAAGCTGAAAACGGACCCCAAAGATATATACATCCTAATTCTTGGAGCCTGGAAGCATTACCTTATTAGGCAAAAGGGTCTTTGCAATTGTGATTAAGGATCTTGGAATGGGAAGATTATCCTGAATTATTTGGTGGGCCCTAAATGTAAATTAACGTGTATTCCTGTAAGAGAGAGGCAGAGGAGAAAATAACAGACTGAGTAGCTTTAACAATAAAAGTTTATTTTTCACGGTTCTGGAGGGGGAAGTCTAAAATCAGGGTGCCGGTAAGGTAGGTTTCATTTTGAGGACTCCTCTTCTCTTGGTTTGCTGGAGGTGGGGTGTTCTTTTGTGGGGGAGAACTCTCTGGTGTCTCTTCTTGGAAGGCACTAAACCCATCATGGGGGCCCCACCCTCATGACCTCATCTAACCCTAATTATCTTCCAAAGGCTCCATTTCCAAATACCATCCCATTGGGGGTTAGGGTTTCAACATATAAATTTGAGGGGGACACAACTCAGTCCACAGCAAAAGCGGCAGGAAGTCAGAACAGATAGAGATTTGAAGATGTTGGCCTTAAATATTGGAGTGATACAGCCACAAACCCAGGAATACCTGGAGCCACTAGAAGCTGGGAGAGGCAGGGAAGGACCTCTCCTGGCCTCCAGAACTGTGAGAGAATCAATTTTTGTTTTAAGCCACCACGTTTGTGGTAAGGTGTTACAAAAGCTACAGGAAACTAATGGGGGAACCACAGTGATTCCAAAGAGCAATTGAGAAGATCCAGTCGGACGCTCGTCTTCTGCTTCCCATCCTGCTCCCACCCATCTACTCCCCATCTGAAACCCTTGAAATGGGAATCAGATCATGCCACCTTCTGCTAAAACCTTCTGTTAGCTCCTCTTACAATTAAAGAAACATCCAGGCAAAAGCCATATATGGTATTGTTCACTGCAGCAGCTGTGTTATTAACAGCACAAGCAGGAGGGAGACCCAAATGCAGTCAAGAGAACATACAAACAAACTGTAGGGTATTCATATGGTGAGACCCTACATAGCCAGGGCAGGGAAGGAACTAAGGCCACACATGGCCACACAGATGTGCACTGAGGGAGAGAAACCACATAGAGAAGTACAAATTCCATGTGTTTCCAAGAATAGACAGGCAAAGCACCCCTGTGAAGTCAGGATGGCCGCTAAGAGGGACATGAAGCACTTCCGGGAGCCAGAGATATTCTGTTTTTTGCTATCAGAGCTGATAATCTGGGGTGCTCACTGTGCATATAGCTATACATCGTAAGCCTCCATCAAAAGGTTAAAAAGTCAGGCTGGGTGCAGTGGCTCACACCTGCAATCCCAGCACTTTGGGGGGCCAAGATTGGAGGATCACTTGAAGCCAAGAGTTCAAGACCAGGCTGGGCAATGTAGCAAGACCTCATCACTATCTAAAAAAAAAAAAAAATTTGCACAGTTTCTACAGGTCAGGAAAAAAAATAAAAATGAAATAATTTAAAAATTAAAAACGGTTAAAATGTCTACGGAGGCCAGGCGCGGTGGCTCACACCTGTAATCCTAGCACTCTGGGAGGGTGAGGCAGGAGGATCGCTTGAGCCCGGGAGTTTGAAGTTGCAGTGAGCTAGGCTGACACCACGGCACTCACTCTAGCCCAGGCAACAAAGTGAGACTCTGTCTCAAAAAAAAAATGTCTATGGAGAGAGAAAGTAGCTTAGTGGTTGCCAGGAACTGGTGGGAGAGGGAATGGGGGTGGAGAACTGATGGACACAGGACTTACTTTTGGGGTAATAAAAATGTTTTGGAAGTAGGTAGAGATGGCAGTCACACAATACTGAGAATACGCGGAATGCCACTGAATGCACACTTTAAGTGTGAGTTTTAACTTAATTACAAAAAAGAAAGTTTAAAATGTAATAGAACCCAAACCTCATCTTAGAGTCTATAAAACTGGCAGCGTCAAGACAGTCATCATCCTCACACATTTTTTTTTTTACCTTCAGGAATCTTGATAACACCCTCATGCATTTGTCTGTCTTTTCACGCATTTGCTGATTGCCTACTGTGGAGTGGGTGCTGGGCCACGCACAGCGGACACGGCAGTGAGCACAAACAACTTGGAGCTCATGTCCTTGTGATTCTCCCTAGTGAAATGGGAGGAAGAGAGGCCAGAGAAGAATATTCTGAGGAGAGGTAACAGCAAGTACAATGGTGCTGAGGTGGGGACAAGTCTCCTGTGTGGCTGGAAGAGTGGTGAGGTCAGAGGTCAGCAGGGCCAGACCCCAGAGCTCTCATCAGAACCTGGATTTTTTTATATGTGATAAGATGCACATATAGTTTCCATCTCAACTACTTTAAAGTGTGCAATTCAGGGACATTAAGTACATTCATCATGTTGTGCAACCACCACAACCATCGAGTTGCAGAATAGAATTTGATTTTTATTCTAAACCAAACAGGATCACTGGAGGGCACATGATTGTGGAGACCGGCAGGTCTGAAATCTGCAATGTAGACTGGCAATCTGGAGACTCAGGGAAGAATTCTGCGGTCTGCTGGTAGAATTCCCTCTTCCTCAGGATAGGTCAGTCTCCTTGAAGACCTTCAACTGATTGTATGAGACCCGCCTACACTACTGAAGATAATCTGTGTTACTCAAACTCTACTGATTTAAAAGTTAATCTCATCTGAAAAAAATCTCCACAGAAACATCTAGAATAATGTTTGACCAAATTACAGTATCTGCTATCATAGCTTAGTCAAATTGACACACGCGATTAACCATCACAAGTGGAGTGTAGTGGCTCACACCTATAATTCCAGCACTTTGGGAGGCTGAGATGGGAGGATTGCTTGAGGCCAGGAGTTGTAGACCACCTTGGGCAACATAGTGAGACCCCATCTCTACAAAAATAAAAACAAAGAAACATTAGTCATGCATGGTGGTGTATGCTTGTAGTCCCAGCTACTCGGGAGGCTGAGGCAAGAGGATGGCTTGAGGCTAGGACAGCCTGGTCCACAGAGGGAGACTCCATCTCTAAAAAAAACAAAACAAAACAAAACAAACAAACAAACAAAAACAACTAACTATCACAATGACACATCCCTGTCCAGGTATAAACCCAGAGAGATGTCTGCACAGGTATCCTAGTCTGCATGAGGCTGTGTGTCACAGCATTGCAGGAACCACAGGCGAAGGGAGTGGTTGCCTGGGGTCTATCACAGGGCAATGAGTCTACCAGGACGGCCTGTGATGGAACCCTCCACAGCAGGTGGCAGCCTAACCCATGGCCACTCAGAGATTTCCATCTATCAGTCATGCTGTAGGACACTCAGCAGCAGTCTGGAGAGGACAGCTGAGGAGGGGAAGGGCAGTGGGGATAGTGTGGGCAATTATGGGGAGAAAATAGCACAATAAAATATAAAGAGAAATGTCTGGAATAGGCAAATCCATAATAAAAGTTGATTAGAGGGTACCACGGCTGGGAGGACAGGCATTGGGGATCACATGAGTTTCCTAGAGTTCCTGTAACAAAGTACCACAAACTGGGTTGTCTAAAGCAACAGAAATTTATTCTCTCACAGTTTCAGAGGCCAGAAGTACAAACTCTGGGTGTTGGTAGGGTTGGTTCCTTCTGAAGGTTCTGAGGGAGAATTTATTCCATGCCTCTCTGTTAGCTTCTGGTGGCTCCTGGCAATTCTTGCCTTGCAGACATATTATTCCAATCTCTGCCTATGTCTTTTAAAAAAAATTTTTTTAGAGACAGAGTGTCACTATGTTGCCCAGGCTGGACACAAACTCCTGGGCTCAAGCCATCCTCCCACCTCAGCCTCCCAAGTAGCTGAGACTATAGGAGGGGGCCACCATGCCCGGCTTCTGCCTCTGTGTTTATGTGACACTCTCCTTTGTGTATGTAGCTCTTCTCTTCTTGTAAGGACACTAGTCATATTGGATTAGGACTTACTCTACTCCAGTTTGACCTTATCGTAACTTTATTACATCTGCAAAGACCCTATTTCCAAATAAGGTCACATTCACAGGTCCAGGGGGTTAGGACTTCAACATATCTTTTTGAAGAACAGAAGTCAGGCCAAAACAGGGGTATAGTGGGTTGAATAGTAAACCCTAAGAAGATATGTCCATGTTCTAATCCTCAGGACCTATAAATGAGAACATATTTAGAAAAGGCCTTACAGATATACAGTCCTACATCACTTAACAACAGGGATAGTGAATAAACAAGTCAGTAATATAGGCAATTATGAAGTATGTACTCTACATAACTGTACATGCTATACTTGTTTATGACTGGCAGCACAGTACATTTGTTTATTTAAAAAAATTTGCTTAATGTAACTGGAATGGAATCAAACAGTACATTTGTTTGTACCAGTATCACCACAAATATGTGAATTATGTCTTGCATTAAGATGCTAAGATGGGGCGGGCGTGGTGGCTAACGCCTATAATCCTAGCACTCTGGGAGGCTGAAGGGGGGGGGGGATTGCTTGAGGTCAGGATTTCAAGACCAGCCTGAGCAAGAGTGAGACCTGTCTCTACTGAAAATAGAAAAATTAGCCAGGAATCGTGGCATGCACCTGTAGTCCCAGCTACTGAGGAGGTTGATGCAGGAGGATTGCTTGAGCCCAGGAGTGTGAGGTTGCTGTGAGCTAGGTTGATGCCACAGCACTCTACTCAGGGCAACAGAGTGAGACTCTGTCTCAAAAA